>NW_008751837.1:303764-317653 GCF_000715545.1 Opisthorchis viverrini
CTCGTAGCACGATTACTCGCTGCTCTTGGTCTGGGTGCTCCCCTTTGGCCTTCCTGGCATGGTTGCACCTTGTGGAACGAAGTTCCAGCCAATATTGTCCGCGGGATCATTGCAGCACTCAAGCCCGACCACCACGTCAAGGTGGCAGCTTTAGGTCAGGCAGCGAATACCATCCTCATGACAGAAAGGAAAGAAATGGAAGCAATAATTGCCCTAAAGACGTGCATTTATTACTTCAGAAAACATTGTGTTGAAAATTGAAAAAGTGTACACCTTCAAGGTTGGTCTTAGCAGGCTCTTTACTTTAGCCTACAAATAAACTGCAGTAGTACGCAAGTGTCTTACTCTTTTAGGACATCGAAAGCAAAAAGAACCTGAGCGATATTTTGCCTGATGTCAATAAGATGAAAACGAACATTCAAGGCATCCTTTCCAACCACATGTTGCTTATAGATCCCATGGTAAACAGCCTCATGTGTGAGTCATAGGTGAAATTAGGACCACCGAAGCAAAACCTTTCGAGATTCCAACGCTAAATGTGAGCAGTGGGCGATAATATTTCTGGACGCCAAACTAGTGACCACCATAAAAAGACGACAGTTTTGATTTTTCTCATAAGGAAGCAGTTTCTATACTCCAACATCAACAAAAGTTTCCAAAACCAGCTGTTGATATTTTAGACAAATTCTGTGATGTTAGACTAAATTTGCTTTCTAGTATAAGAAAGCAACACAAGAACTCTGTAGCTACTTCTTTAAAAGACACGTCTTGGTTACCTAACTATCAATTGTTTGTTTTACTTATGGTTAATGTTCGATTTTATCTCTCTAAGGCAAGACCACTGGAATCCTCATTCGCTGATAATTCTGACCATACAGTTTCGCTGTGGTAAAAAGGACTGGAAATCACCTTTCTCGACATTCCGCCTCCGTCAAATATCTTCGCATATTACTGTCATTTCCCAGTACCGTACGTGACAACACAGGTCATGTCTGGTCATTAACTAACGTTGGTAGCATGCGAAAGTTACACGTAATCTCATGGCGTCAGTCGCGGGGTTAAAAGCTGGGTTTTGTACAACACAATGTGCGATATCCCTCACCATTTACTCTTTAGTGACGTTATTCCTCACGCAAAAATATATCACCATCAATGAACTCAAAACAAGACTCAGTAGTTGTGCCCTGCTTACCAAGTTCAAGTAGAACAATCAAGACCTCTAACTTTTATTTCTAATCATCTGAGGCCGTGTGCTGACACTAAGAATTAATTCTCACTACTGGTCACAGTTCAGTATGAGAACAGTCGTTTCAATTGCACTTTCAGTTACCATCAGTGTGCCTACATATCCGCATACAGCTGGTTTACTCTTCGTTTTTAAGAAATGTACCGCACATTGTTTTATCTCAGGTGCTTCCTCGTAACAGGTGATCAATTTGACTGGGTAACAAGCATTTACGTTGACTGATAGCATGAAGTCGCTGCTGCAGATATTCCCATTGACTGACGTACTTTACAAAAAGCACTTGGAAATTTAAAAAATGGGATAACCTTACATTTTTATCGAATGAGTCAAGAAATTATAAGCTGATTACACTTCGAAAAGACCGAGCTTTGTCCCCGAAACCTTAAGCATCACATTCCCCGATTGGCTAACGCGTGAGTGCATTGTCTGTACTTCAAAGAGGAAAGACGTTTCTCAACTAGCTCGCCCGCCAGAGTGACATGATTATTAGAATGATCAAACATAAAAGGTCAACCAATAAATTCAGACCCTATCTGAGATATTTCCATTTCAAACTGAAGGAGTATAAATTCACGGGCTGGGAGGAAAAAACCAAGGGCAGGAAATCCAAGCACGCTGCTGTTACGCATTGTCCATTTATGGGTTTTCTTTGTGTAACACAACCCATGTATTCGAGATTCAGGTTCATTTTTTTGATGCATGATAAACGCGGTGCATTTGCATCAGAGTGGAGAAAACGTTGGGACAAAAAACAGGATTCGGCAGTTCAATCTCATCAGATGATCTGCCTTATATCAACAGCGCTGAATAATACTCAGGAGTCAGTCGTGAACCAGAAGTGTTTGAAATCCCAGTTAGATCGAAACAAGCTGAACATAAGGTTGACGGAAACTCGGGGACTGCGCCTACCTGATGGGCTCCAAGAAGGGCGAAACCGGTCGTGGGCTGTCGAAGAGTTTTCAGCAACCTTGTGGATAGTTTCCTCTATGAAGAAGAAAGCACTTGCTTATCCTATCAAGCGAATTGATGTAAAATATTTAACCAGGAAGTAGGTCGTTCTTTAATCTGCTCAGCGTATTACTGATCTGTGCCTACGAGAGCAAGGAGTGTGCACCCACAATTCTGAGAGGCCTCTATCTACGCTAGACAAAGGGGGAGCTGAGCATGTACGTTTAATATTAGTTGTATTGCTAAAAACAACCTGAGCGTGAATGTGTTTTCACTGGCTGCATTCTAGCCAGAGGTAGCATTGTAGCTCAGGGGCATATTCTACTTTCCTAAGTTTAAAGTAGTCTCGCTACCTTTCAATACAATAGTAAAATAGCAGCACACTATTTCCCAGAATGATACTCAATAAAACTGGACGGATTGGTCTTGAGGCGGAAATGTGTGCTGTGTGTGGTCACATGACTTTTTGTAGTTCATAGAGATCGTGCTCCCCTACTTGCAAGGTGTATATTGTACGTAACAGTCTTTCATCATCACAGGTAAACTGCATGTACGATCTGCGAAAGAACCCCGCACAGGTAATATGCTCGTGAGGTATTCCGTCACTGATATTGAATAAGTGAATTCGCGTAAATCGCTCGTCTGTGCTTATGTTTAGCCAGCTGGACAGTGCAATGACTGCCCTTAGATTCAATTGGTTCGATATTCAAGACTTCGTAGTATGTTTTTCTTCATCAAAAACAGTTTGGATGCATCTGAATGTGCCAACTGGAAAATTGTAACTACTGACCATAGAATATCCATTAAAAACATTCGTTAGCTCGGTCCTTTAGCATACATTCATCTCAGAAAGTTACCGTAAACGAATTATTCTGAATTCTGTTCATAGCCACACCATTCCCGTTTGAACGGTCGTGTTCTTGCTCTGACGTAATTATTCCGGCGAGTCCACACCAAAGGGAAGCACTGGACTTGAGTTTCGTTCTTATTAAAGTTCATCAGTAGGGCATATCCAATGGCCGTGCCGATATTCGAACCCAGGACATCTGACAAGTGAGGCGAGCGGGTAACCACTACTCCACCAACGCACTTTGGGCGCATCTGAATTTTCACGTCTGAACAGACTAACGTGTTCACACTGAATTCCACACGACACACAACACTCCGAAGCAGAAAGTAAAGGGCAGTGCTTCTTGTGAATATCTCAATAGCTTATGCGTTGATATATAGATTACTGTGCAAAGTGTACAGCCACATTTTACATGTAACCAGTGGCTGCTTGATCAACGTAAATGACCTAACTACGCAGGGACGCCAGAGCAATAGACACGCGCCTTGGACATAATTCGGAGTGAACGAAATATGTCTGTTTTCGTTAACAGTGTTCAAAAGACTTGGGATATGAGTCGGAACTTTTGACGCAGAACGCACAATCTATCAAATCACAAGTAAATATCATCGACTGTTTTATCGAACTCCAACAGGTATCACAGGAACTTTCGAAACTGTCGCACACGTTCTCTTAACGAACCATCAGTTTCGCTCATCGGCCCAGCAGTTGGCTAAAGGGTTTGGCATACCTTTCGGTTCGGTGCAAAATCCCTGACTCATATATGGATTCACATTGTACACGGTGCAGTGGATTGAGGTAGTTTTCCATATTCATTCACCCGAATGTACGGGCACCACACCAGTGGAGGAAAACCAAACTTACGTGCACGGCTCGCACGGCAACAGTAACTGCTCATTTCGAAATTTTGTTGCCAGACTGATAAAATTATGGATTTTGAGGTTGCATTTTCTGAAATCCAAACATGTGACATTAATCACGTTCGTCAATGGATTTCTATTGCACACCTCTTTCTTTCGGCGTAAAGGTTGACAGACGCACGCATGTGCCTCTGTGACTTCTAAGGAACAAAGATTATGCGCATATCGAATCAAGCAAATATCGGTCTGAGGTATATAGTGCATGTCAGATTTGCTCAGTGGAAACGAGTGAACGCGTAAATTGTGGGACTAATGGAAGACTCAACATGGACTAGTTAATTAGTGCATTTTTAATCAGTAGCTCCTGTAATTCTTGTGATGTATATTTATGGCACTGAAAGATGAATTTGACGGCATTAGATGCTTCGTCTGTAGTAAAACAAAGTGGATGAAACGATGAACAGTTAGGCTATTTCCTAATTAGCAGCTGTCACAGGCGACAACAGTCGGTCCTTCGCCTATTTAAGTGAACAAACGAAAATACATGATTCATCACCCTAATTAATCAGGCGCAATTACCTAAAATTCGGATGATGTGTGACTAAACACATGTTAGCTACGGTAGATGCATGGGATCACAGACGAAGGCCCGATGTGAATGGCATAAGATGTAGTTCAATCTATCCAAAACTTCTCGAGGTGCGTTAATTGTCATAACTACCGGTTAATGCTGTCGATAGTCAAGAAACATTTGGATAGCAGAATAGTATAAGCCTATGCTTGAAATGACTCCGCACCCAACATCATCTCAAGTTTCAGCTGTGCATTCATCTCTACAAAGGAAGTTTATATTGTAAGTAAACTGAGATAAATAACAATCCAACATCTGTCAAATCACGGTAGTGTGCAAATACCGAAAGTTGGTTTCTTCTTGTAGCCAATCACCGCGCAAGCCACTCGCCTCCCGCTGTTGCCATTAGCCAAGCTGGCAGCGTTTCCTCCTAGACCCAGATCGTCTTGCTGTTCATGGATCACAAGACTAAGCCCGATAAATCCATCTGTGGGGTCGAATCGATTCTGATTGACACGTAGATTGAACGTCATTCTTCCCCTGCGATCAGTTTGCAGATTGCCAAGGTCACCGTCGTGACGTATTTCTGAGTCAAGTCCTCCATGAGTACTAAGAATAGAAAGACAAATTCACTAAGTAATCAAATATTTTTCTGTTGCCAGTGCTTCAAAAACGGCATCATAGAAAATTGATTGTAGGGGAATTTTCTGACGAATACCTGGATTAGATTGCACTGAGCAGGTTTCCTGTCTTGAGCCATACTATTTTTGCAGTCATAACAAATCTGTGAAACTTCTGCTTGCAATCCAGCCCCGCCGTAACTTTGTGTCTAACCTGGTCTTGCAAATAAAGAACATATCGGAGGAAAGCGGTTGGTTGTGCAGACAATGCAGACGCCCACATTCTTCACCAAAACACCATAACAAAATACCACCAAACACTAATTCAGTCAAGCACCGGCAAGCAAGCCGCACTTCACTTTATGACCAATGATTGTGCTTCTTATCCATAAATGTTGCGAAAAGTGCTACACCGTCATAGACTGGAAACCAAGGTCGGATACTGATGCAAGCTCACTGGACCTTCTTGTGAAACTTTCGGGCTAAGACAACAGACAAAGTTGACGACCTTGTCCATCATGTCCATTAGTTCTTCCAAGGGTTCATAGTTTTGTCCACACGATTGGTGAATTTTTGACATCTCTTTTGAGTTACTGCTCTGTCACAGTCAATTTTATGGAGTTGCAAGTGTGCTTGTGAGCTTGCAAGGTTGTGAGGAAAACCAGCCGTCAGTGGCAATGATTCGTAGATAGATAGATAGATAGATAGATAGACAGATAGATAGATAGATGTGGGTTTCGAGTATCAGTGTCCATATGTGTCCGTTTATCAAACCTATCTCGTTCACCCGTCAAACCATCTCTGAGGGCCGGGTTGGTTTCGAATTTGCGTACGGTGTCATTTTAAACTAGTTCAACATTCACACCCAGGTGTTGACTACTGTTTATCTCATGAGCCACCTCGTCCTTCTTACAGAAGTGTTTGGCAACTTACCACACGTAATACAACACAGAATGGCAAAGACCACTGCTAACTAAGCTAATTTCCAGATTATATTGCGTAGTGACGGATATAAATTTTATCTTGGCTGTCATACTTAAGCGTTTCCTGTTTTCTATTTTTGCGGAGCATGATTTGCCAGGGAAGAATATAAAGATAGGTAAGAACTGCCCTCTCCAAAAACAAAGAAAGTCGTTTACCGACGACCCGTTTGTGACCTTGTAAGAATAAGTAACGAGTGTACGGTGCTAGTTTGCGGTTCTAGGAAGTTCAATTTGCCGGTATATTTGAGTTGACTCACCGATTAATTGGGTTCCAATGTCCACCGGCATTGTTGCAATGGTTTTCCAAATCTCCAGTCTCATGAATGTGGACTCCCATTGTTCTCTTCCTCTGAAACCCAAACAGCACTCCGGTAATGTTTATCTGACTTCGGTCGGTGGGCGTGAAGAACACCTGTCCATTCACTGAGCCCGAAAATGTTGCAACACCTTCTGCCCTTTGAACTGGATAGGAATAGTAAGAAGCAACCAGTATAAGTAATGCTAATCTGATAAGTTTTCCTGAAGTTGCTCATTTCTAAAAATGTCACTTCAAAGGACTGGCATAAGGTGTTCACTATAAAGGGTGATCATCCAGTTAGCTCTCAAGGCCAAACAGATGCAACATAAACAAACTAGAAACAATGCCTGTCCGCTAACCTTGACTTTTTAGAGGACAGCTGAGTTAAATAGGCAGATGAAAAACAGCGGTACAGTTTACTAACCTTTTCCTTCTTGTTGCAAAAGGATGACAAGAAGACGAATCAAACTTGGACTAACCATGATCGAGAGTTTATCAACAACAATTCTGTATCCAAACTTGGCCAAACCTATTTATATCGTGTTACCGTATGAATCAACCAATAAGAGCTATCGTAGCTGTATCTAGTACGACTTGGAATTCACGTGACCCGTGATTTATTGTTTACCGATGGACAAGGGCGTAAACATATGTATGTATTTATTTATTGTCTGATCTTGCCATCAGCCAGGTTACATAAAACAACCGTATACGGTCTCACGCATTGCCGTGGTTTTGAGTGACACCATGGCTTTTTAAGGATAACCTCTCTACCACTACGCAACTTCATTCCCATCTAAAACGTTCACCTGCATTCTCCACTGATGTGAAGAAAAGAATCAAACGAGATTTTGGAGAGTCTGACTGTTGTGCCATTCATCAACCCAGTCTGCAACCCACAACTCGTCCCAATTTTAAGTTGAACCACCGGAGTAACCTTCATAACAAACTCTACTCCACAAGTGAACAACTCCGAATTCCGTCACTTCTGATCACTACTGCGAGATTTCGTTTGAGTAAAATAGCTTTTCAAGATATTACAAAAAGTCTTGACAACCATTATCTTTCGCAACCGCAGCCATCAGTCCCACCAGCAAAGCAAGGATGTAAAAATTTTGAACCGTATAGAAGTAGATAGACATCGCAGTCAAGTACGTATCCTGAGAGGCAGAGATCTCGAAAAAATTATTTTAAAACAACTTTAGTCATCACCCAAGAAACGGGAACGTGAAAAGACTAATCAAAATGGTGTTCTATCTGTGAGCCAAAAAAGTTAATAGGTACTTATAGGGAACAAGAAGTAACATTAGATAAGCAGGAACTGTACTTCGAAGGAAGTTACCATGAAGAAACATCCATCGACAAATTACACTACCTAGGATTACCATATTTTGTTTTTTGTTTATTTGTAATGTACTACTCATAAGGTTGCCTGAGAACATCATAAACGAGAGATTCAGCTGGGTTCCAGGTGAGTCTCTCGAAAGAACCAAATTAGTTTGCAGATGAGTGTATATTCGCTGAGATAAATTTATGTTCTGCACGTTGAACGTTTCTCGGATTCTGTTAGTTCCATGACATTTCACCCTTGCACATTTCACACAATAGAGCGCATCCTAATACAAGGATGCCTGTCTTCATGAATAATCACTAAACCTACAGAAATGGTGCAATAAAATCATTCCAGAATAGCCTTGTTTAGGCTATTAGTTTGATTCGGTTCCAACGAACGGTCAAAAATAGAACCACGTTGAATATAATCCGCTACAATTACCACCCTTTAAAACCAATTGTTTTTATTGTGCATCCCTAAGAACTATTGGTCAGAGGCTGAATAACTTGAGCGAAAATCCCTGCATGATTCGACCATTCTGATTGGTCACTTGGGCGCCCCAGAGTGGAAGTTCATTGTTAACTGTTATTTTCTGTAATCTTTAATTAGTCAGTTTCCGTTTTCCACACCTCAAATTTGCATTTTGTTGAAACGGACCCACTGGATCCGTTGACCCATCCTGAATTGGCACCAAACCTGATGTGGTTTTAGGGCTTTGCAGTTTCAGCTTTTGGAAGAATGACCACTTTTCTAATAAGACCGGTTTTAGACAAGGTGAGGTACAAAAGTGCATGTAGTTCTGCCGATGACTGTTGGCTGGATGACATGTGAGGGAGGACGAAAAGCGAGGCAGTGAACCAGCACATGACCGACTTTGGAAAAACGCCAGGTTTCCCAATTCTGAACACAGAACAAACACTTTCACTAGGAGAAACACGGGTCGGTGTTTTCTGGTGCTCCAATTACCGAAAAGTATCCACTTCTAATTCGATATCCAAACGTATAAAAATCGATTCAGTGAACATGGCCCGTTCGGGTCTTAATTAGCACTCTTTTTACTCACGGTGTGTGGGCGACATTTTATTTTTCACAGACGGTAACCTTTTTGGAAATCTTGCAACCGCATAAACAGTTCTCATCCAAGCCCTTCAGCGTCTATCGAGGTAGAAATTGATAGTGGCCCCGCATCCTTGGAAATCATTGTTAGGCGCTTAAAGGGCAACTTTGGAGGTTATGTGTACCACGAGCTCATATGTACTGGCAATGTTTACGGTTTTTTTTATTTCTTAGGTCATCAAAAGCCTAGTACCCACTTGGTTTGTACTCCTTATTCTATTCAGGAAGAAAAACGATCCCTAAAAAGAGAAACTTATCGAAGTTCAAGTAGTAGTCTGAGTAATCAGAAGAAGGAACTGGTTTTCATCAGAGTGCAGTTTCAGTGAAACAACCTAACTACAACCATACGGCACAAATTACGCGCTGTAAGTGGTCGTACTTACCGAGGCGCTCAATTATTCCTGCCCTCATCGACGAGGCAAGTCAGTTTCCGATAAGCGCTGTGTCTTGTACCTAATCTCCCTGTCTCAGGCATTGTGTACCTATCCATGAGGATATATATACTGACAAAACAGGTAGGGGCATATACATCTTCAAGCATTTGTCTCTTTATTTGAGTCAGGTGGTCAACCGATCAACGGGTGACTTGAAAGTTGAGATCCAAAAACCTGCCTTTCCATTCGATCCATGTACATCCCCAGAATTGTGCTGATCAACGTTAATTTGAAATCGTCAGCTTTCAATAAGACCATGTCGATTAATCGATACCGGATTAGCTTGTGCGCATCGAAAACCCCGACAAAAGCTATCGGTTCGCCTTGGAATTAAGAACTGGACCTCATTATCTCACTGAACGATTGCATTCGTTCTACTTCTTTATTGTTTTTTATTCCTAATTGCGATATTAATTTGATCCCTGTCGGTGCTACGTCTGAAGCAATACAAGCAAAATGTTGAATCCCACAGCTGTTTCCTTCTTGCTCTATTACTAGAAATATATTTATCAGTAAGTAGGAGTACGCCTAATCAGGACACCGTGCTTATTCAACTTCAGGAACCTAGCCAATCCGGAGGGACAAGGTTCAAGTTAAGTGTTGATATCATTGCATGAGGCTTGCCCCAAATAGGCATACCAGAGTTAGGTTTGTTCCGATTATCATAGACACCGTTTCAATGTTCCAAATGTCAAACGACGTTGCCAAGTAGAATCAAGTCGAGAATGACCTCCGTGCCACTATAACAATAATAATAATAATAATAATAATAATAACCGGGTGCAGATACTTACGGCAGGTACTTACAGTAGCGTCGATGAAACGTTTACCTCATTGTTTCATTCTGCTTCCGGCACTCGCATGGACAGTCTTCGCCAGAGAAAAACCGCAAATCACTTATTGCATGCCGATAAAAGCACAGATACCATATGTGCGGCACTGGTTGCCCTGTTCACACCAGCCTATACGAGTGTGTGTATCAATTTCCAGCCAGTGTGTTGAGATACTCATGGTTATGCCTTCTCGAAGTTTTTGGCGGTTTAGCTTTATTCGCCCACCCATTCGAATCGCTGAATTACTAGTAGAGAAACCCAAACTAATACTTCGCCTTTCGTGTACTCCAGAGCTGATCAAAGCAGATAATCAACTGGTTGGAAATTTTTATTCAGAGACCAGACAATAAGATGGTGTTGAACATTCACTGGAGCGTCCTATTATCACCCTCCGGAAGAACCCACATGATTTGGTTCACAGAAAAAACACGCAAAATATTCCCGACTCGTGTTCAGCTTAGCGCATGCACCAAGGTTCGGTTGCTATCTGTTGTGAAATATGTGCATGTTAAATTTTTTAGAATCGAAAACCAAATACGCACAAATGAAAAACGCTATTTTGTTTTTCAGCGGTTTGCTGGAATGAATTCTTGAAATTCTTGTTCCTTGATGACCCATAACCGGGACATCTTTTTTCAAATGTCATGAGCTTTTGGTAAGTTAACACGTGACACGAGTCAAAAACTCAAAAAGCGGATGCTGAACTCGGCCCAAAGAAGTCACTTTTGGCTCCAATATATTTTTACCTGGGTCATTCATTTGGATACAACTGGGATGCATTTGGATGCAACTGCAATAAGAATTCAGCTATACGTGCGACTGTGGCATAATTTGAGACAATAAAACGGTCTTGGAGACCCTATTTCTGACACTGTTAATAAAGCTTTTACTCGATACGAATGACCTCAACCGATCCTGAACAAGGAAGCATAAGTTGCACTGTTGATTTTTGTTGAGTAGGAGATCAGTTAATTTTATGGCGTACCAGGCGGTCAGAGCAAATCCGCCATCATAAGAGCGATGTGAGATGAGATATTCTGTGGAACTGACATCATTTTAGCCATCAAATGAAGCGTTCTTTTCATTCAAAAGAAGCCAATATGCCGTAGGAGCATCTCACTTCACGACTCACATCCGTGGTCACTCCGCGATTTTATTCATGTTTCTTCCATTGGACCAGTTGCCCGTTGGTAAAAAGGTTGCGTTTGTAAGCCTTGTCGAAGTACAGAAGAGAAACGGAAGGATGCTGCATAGTTGTAGGCTAGGCGTACATGTCCTCGTGCGAACCGTAGGTGTATTCATACTTGTTGAGATTTACCACGGTTCCACGTCAGCACTAGAAGGGTGACCTCGTCACATATGCACCACTGGTAGTTGCAATGTTTTGCTCGCATAATGACGCTTTACCAAGCTTTGTCATACGCTACTCTCATCCGTATTGGCTGATCGCTTGGGCGTTCAGCAGCATACTAGTTAGTTCAGCATTACAGTGGCGTATACAAAGGTATACAACGGGAATGGCTAAGAAAACCACTGGGGAGTTACTAAGGATTTGTCATGCAGCGCAAAATCATGAAGCAAACAAATCATTCTGGATTATTTGCAAGCAAAGTCAAAGCAAACAATCCGGAAAAGTAGGTTTGGAACACTCTATTAGTTCAGGATCTCTGAGAGAAACCACATACATGAAGATGCAAGAGTAGAACTAACCACGAACCCTGCGGCAAAGCGAAAATATCCATTAATTTGGTATCACACAAAGCAAGCTCTCAGCCAAACTCCACTTGGCTTATCCATAGGCTGAACGAGTCACGCCTCGCCGCACTGCTTTTGGTTTTAGCCCCTTGTCAATCAAAATCTAAGACATTTGTTTCCCCCATAAGTTTTTCAGTAAATTATGGGACCAAATGCGTGTGAACACGTTAGGTGCTGTGTTGACTGACATAGAGATAAATCATTTGGTAAGAACACAAAAGTTCGAATAAACCATTGATCAAACGCGAACGTGTTCGCCTGTTCATATGTGATGATTTAGGTGCGTCCAGCATGCGCCTGCGAAGTGAAGATAAGACGCTCGCCTGGTATGTCCGCTATCCGGCCAATAATATGCACTAGTGATGAGCCCTACTAAAAGTCAATCTCGTGTCCAGTGGCTTCTCTCTTTGACGTGGACTACCGGAATAGTTAGAAGTCTATTCAAACGAGGGTGATGTGAACGTGAATCCTGCAACTCTCGCAGCCTCCTACAACTAGCCCAAATGTGTGGCGGCGTGAAGACGCCTTTTGTCTACAGACAGTTAATATTGACTATTTGTCAAGAAGGTAAGAGGTGTAGAAAAAATGTATGGCGCCTCATGTCGATACGTTCTGTCAGGCGCTCGACATATCTCAGGCGTCAAGCAACCAAATTACGTTTCCTTAGAAGGCGTTCGCTGTGATTGCGGAAATCAATTTTTAGTATTGTAGGCCAGTCGGAGTTCATTCGATGATTTGTCAGCAGTGTACAAACAACAGTTGCTGAATCACCCTCTAATCTATTTAGCTGTGCAACAATCGCATAAAGTTTAACCGGTTGTTTCCATAATGGAAGCTACTCACAAAGTTGCTGAATACTCCTCGACAGCTCATCAGGTAGGCGCAGGTTTTTTTCACGCTTTATCCCTCTTCTACATGCATGCGGTTTCACTGTTTAGCCCCGAACCCTCACTTGCACGCTGCCTGCACGCAAACGCACGTATACAATTTGAATGCACATATACAGTGAGAGACTGGACAAAGCAGGGACACCAACAATTTAGAAAAATGTTGAAAATAAGGGAGATGTACTCCGATTGAAACAGACACGTGATCAGCCTGACAAACAAGCCATACCTCTGCTGCTAATGCCTTTATCATCTGGATTACCAATTCCCTTCTCCACAAGGGAACACCACTAAGTAGACAAGCAAACCGTTTCGCGAAAGTGCAACCCACTGTAGACCCCATGAGTGTCATTATTGCTCATGGTGAAATCCACTTGTATCACCGTGTTGGGCATGGGTGACATATGGCCTGATGGAACCGTTAGATTTTCTGCGCTCCAGGGGTGGAGCCGTACCACTGACGTTTAGGTGGACAATGCGTGCCTTGGCCCCGAGCTGTCAGATGTGAACGTACAAATCATTGAGCCGATTGTTTCAAGCGTTTTTTGATAAAATATGTCCTTTCACTCAAAACATATTTGCCTTCAAACTTCTTTGTCAAAAATTGCATTTTTCTGCTTGCATAAGGCTGGATGCTCGATACCAGTAGCCTCCGGAATAAACCTTTCGTGAAGAGTTGAAGATGACAACAAACAGACAAGCATGGCAATTTGGAAAATTCATTAAATGAATCCATAACTGGAGCACCACTTTCGAGTGGCATTTAGTTTAGTTCGAATTGAGTAAACAACAGGTGTGTTGGTGTGTCCCGAATAAGACTGGATAGATTTAAGCAGTTCAGTTGACTAAATAATTTGCAAGGTAACAATAGGAGGGGAGACCGCATGGTACAACAGTCACATGGGACGGAACATTGCTGGGACACTTTGAGGTCAGGATAAACCAACAAATGCGAAATACGGTTGGTCTCCGCACAGAGAAAATCTGTACAGCACTACCAGTAGCCTCTATTTCCGATGATAAGTGGTGAATTACGAGCATAGAATAGTGATCTGGAACTCGATTATTTGGTCAAAAAGCTCAACTGATGCTTACTGGGTGATAAAATTTAACCTGCTGAGCCAAAACCACAGTACTGTGTCGCTTCACTGAGGT
>NW_008751837.1:322150-432216 GCF_000715545.1 Opisthorchis viverrini
CTGGATGCTCGATACCAGTAGCCTCCGGAATAAACCTTTCGTGAAGAGTTGAAGATGACAACAAACAGACAAGCATGGCAATTTGGAAAATTCATTAAATGAATCCATAACTGGAGCACCACTTTCGAGTGGCATTTAGTTTAGTTCGAATTGAGTAAACAACAGGTGTGTTGGTGTGTCCCGAATAAGACTGGATAGATTTAAGCAGTTCAGTTGACTAAATAATTTGCAAGGTAACAATAGGAGTGGAGACCGCATGGTACAACAGTCACATGGGACGGAACATTGCTGGGACACTTTGAGGTCAGGATAAACCAACAAATGCGAAATACGGTTGGTCTCCGCACAGAGAAAATCTGTACAGAACAACCAGTAGCCTCTATTTCCGATGATAAGTGGTGAATTACGAGCATAGAATAGTGATCTGGAACTCGATTATTTGGTCAAAAGCTCAACTGTAAATGAATCCATAACTGGAGCACCACTTTCGAGTGGCATTTAGTTTAGTTCGAATTGAGTAAACAACAGGTGTGTTGGTGTGTCCCGAATAAGACTGGATAGATTTAAGCAGTCCAGTTGACTAAATAATTTGCAAGGTAACAATAGGAGTGGAGACCGCATGGTACAACAGTCACATGGGATGGAACATTGCTGGNAATTTCAGCGCCCAGAGCTCATCACTTTTCTCGATTTGAATTTTGTATACAGGGTGGTCTTCAGCAAACAATCCCCTTCAGATTTCTGTAAAATTTCTTATCTCCACAGAGGTCACATTCCACTCCACCTCTTCACAGTAATCGACTGCTTTGCTGCTGGAGGAACAAATCCAATCCCAAAGAAAGGTGATCACCTTTATATGTGGAAATGAAGCCACAACAAATAAGTTTCAAGGCCCGGAGGGCAATTCTGATTGGAGTAAGTTAATGGCGCAAGCCGACAGCCTCTAAAAAGCGAAATCCCTGGTTAAAAGTTTGAATCAGGAATCCCAACACAAGTATACTCCATCCTGAGCTTACTGAAAAGAAAAATCAGCGGACGCTATTGTGTTGTTTCCTCGATTCGTAAATTGTTGTTTGTGTTTGTTATTGCAGAGTACTTATGCGTCACCTATTTTAATTGAATAATTTTTTATACCAGTGAAGACCATCTCATCATCTACACCACTACAGTGGTGTAGTGGTAGTGTTCATAAATAGATGAGGAAAAAGTGCACGAGACAAAAGGGCTTCCAACCGCAAGCAAAGAGATTGGCGTGAGCGCTGATCGTGGCGCAGTGAGGAACTCATAGCAGTCCGTTAGACTGTGGTCCACCCCATTTCACGTTACCATGTCGCGTCGTGTCCCCTCTCCAATTTTAACAACAGAACGTTTCGAATAAAGGTAGAGGGCTTCTATGCCTACCTGACACACCTCCTAATTACTTTAAATTGATTGTTCTTGTCTGCTGCCCTAGTGATTTTTATGCGATACCAATTGATCACTTAGAGAACATTTCACTTTGCTCAGTTACCTTTCGCTACGCCACAAAGACATCGGCGACCAAATCTCTGAATACAAAATAAAAACTAGTAGTCTTCGGACGTGCTATGACTAAATGCGCATGTATGAAGTGGGTCTCAGTAGGAATCGAAACAGGTTAACTTGAAGCATATCGAAAAGGAGATAGAATAGTCCAGGTGGATCAAATCAATTGGATTGTAAGAGATCCGATAAAACCTTTTTTTCTGAACACTCCAACCTCGTAGAAATGTTTATCTCCGTGGGACTTTCCTCATCATTTTTATGCTGCACATTTTCAGATTTTCTGAGATTCCCTAGGAGTGCATTATTTTCCTCAAATACTCCGATCGTTTTCTCAAATTCTGGGTCTTTTCTGGTGGGCTTACAAGGTCACCCTAATCTGCGCTTTTCTTGTTTGGAATACTAATTTGTCACCTACAGTTGATCAACCGATGACAGTAATCAACAGGTCTTGACTAAGATCATCGCTGGAAAGTTCAGATGAGGAAGTGTAACAGTATAGATGTTGAAATGCACTGCTCATCCGCATTAAATGACTTTTCATTTTTGGCTGTAAAATCTACTCTGTGACGACAAGGTTTGGAGAGTGGGTGCATTGCTAGGCATTATTGAAAATGCAGAAACTCACTTGCAGGGATTCGGTAAAATGGCAACTGACAATCCGTGGAAGCAGGTTTGAGGAGTTCACCTTCCTTTATCTTGGAAACTGGTCATCATGAGCCTAGATAAAATAATCTAGGAAATGCATTTTCTCTTAACTGGAAATTCAGACAACAATATGATAATATTCTACACGAGCGACCTACTTCATCCAAACCACGATGTTCCAGATTTCTTCAAATTGTGTCCAAGTAAGTGCCTTCAATAAAATCACTGTCGCTGATGCTTCTTTGCAAAATCATAGTAAGATCATTTTTGAAGACACTAGAGCTGGAACTAAAAAATATGACGGCGAGACGATCTAAGCTAGCATTAACGTAATGCAGTGTATCGAATTCCAGAAATTTTGGAAGGAGATTCTGATCAAAACAGAAATAAAACTGTCACACGCAAAGCCTATACTGGAAGAAAATAGGCACCAACAGCATTCAGGAATTAGCAGTTACAGTCGTTGGCGCCACTCATAATTCGACAAGGAAATTGGCTCCGTAAACTAGCACACAGGTCATCCACCGGAACTTGTGATGCCCGACGCAGTGCAGCGAAATCATGGAGCATCAATTTTCTGATCAACTTTTTATGAATATTTTGAGACCAACTGACACAAAATATGGCTCCGTACAACAAGTTCTCATAGACTGGTAGAATTTCGACTGATTTGCCAGAAAAAAACATGCCTGGCAGGTTACTGCTTTGGGTTTTTACAAATACCCTTGAAACGCAGTGACGTCGCCTGGTTTTCAAAAATGCCGCATTGGCTGCATCGAACCATTAAAGGCCACACAGCTTTTGAGCTATGCGAAACAATCCACAACATCCCGTGACTCTTTTTGATTCGAAGCCGCTATGTTCAATTAGTTTGTCCTTGAAGCATTAATTTACACATCTTGGACACAAAGCACATGAAGAGGAATGAACCAATCCGGTTGGCACTTCCAAGACTAGTTAAATTCTATTTGGTCTCTCACAAGGAAGCACAGTCTTACCTGTACCTTATGGCTTAACAAGAATCCTGCTGATGGCAACCAATATTTTCACAATTTTTTTACAAATTACGTGCCTGGGTAATGCTGTGTTCAAATTTATTTATCTGTTCCCTCCTAAAAAAATAGGTTATTATTACAGCGTATTGTCACCTGTAGATAAAATCCCCATATGCTCACAACGCATCATATCGTTTTGTGGAACTGACTGTGCTCGACGTCCGTTTCTCTAATGCCTCTGTTGGTGTCCGACATCAGTGAAAAAATATGCATCTTCAAGTAAGGAGGTGACTAGTTACAAGCTATAAGACACAAAAGCAAAAACCTTACTTTAGAGAGCCTTTGGGAAAATGAACATCCTCAAACATCCCCTCCATCCTTACTGTAGGTTTTTCAAAAACCAAACAACAATAAACAAAAGCTTTAAAACTGTTCGATGGTTTTCCAATCAACCTTCCATCAGATGTGCGAAACGTGCTTTGAAATACATGACTAGATGCTGCTCGCACGCCTCATCAGCAGTTTAATCGGTACATGGGTATAACATCTTTGACCGAGAACTGTTACTGTCCTTTTCATGCTTACACCCAGGTTTTTACTAATTACACCATTGACACTAGGTTTATCTTCCCTTCTTGCTCTTCAGGACTCCATGGGTAACAAATGTGTAAATTTACATTGGCCTTGGCTCCCCAATCGGCAAGGAAGGGGCTGCACTGCTTAATGGGGGAAAGCCATCATAGCTTAGCATGCTAAGTTTCTCGTTTCACTTTGTTTTGAAGCAGAAAACAATAGTTCTTCTCATTCTGTGACAAACACATCAGGCAGCGTGATCGTCATTTGTACTCCGAAATGCAGTATGTGTTGGACAAGTTTGGAGGAACAGCACAGGTCTATGGACGGAAAGTGGAACCGAGACAGGAGCGTTTGAAAGTCACCGGATCAGAATGTCAGAATGGCTTACTTTGATCTGTAGCAAGAAACATTCCGATATTGTGAACTCCTTCACTTGGACCCTTTAGCGTTCCAGAATATCACGCAGCTTGTTTACCCTCCGAAGCTTAAAAAAGAATTTCGCCTTCCACAACACTGCGCTCCATCATTTAGGTCTTTTACCTCTTGTGGCTCTTCAGTCAAAACAGAGTCATTCTGCCTCGTCCAGGGAAAACACTAGTAAAAATGCGGAGCTATCCGCCGTTTTAATATAAGTTTTTTTATCACTTGCACCATACCACTACAATTGCATGTCGAGGGTTTACCTCAAAGTGCCATAAAACATCCTTTGCCATAGGTAAATTAGACTGGAAGTATCATTTAGTACGTGTAAGGATTCTGATCCGCCAGTGAGAATAATTACAGAATTAGTTCCCACTGCTTTTGCCCGATATCCTGAATGCCAAATTTCTAACCGTACAACCCACCTGACCTTTTTTTGCAGTTAGACCACAATAAAGTAGAAACCGAATAAAAACCATACTTAGTATACGTTTACATCACCAGGGGATTCAACTAAAACGTATACTAGTTCTGTCAATCTTAGTCGCCATGTTATCCTTCGGCCCAACTCAGCTGTACAGCAAATTATATCTGTCACATGTGTTCTCCACAGCGCCCATAACTAATTCTGTCATAAAAAGGAGGGGATCGTGATAGATTTGATTGTAGTTCAACCTTTTCGTAAACCAGAAATTTCAGGAGCGCATTACGAATCGCTGCGAAAATCTATAGTGCCTATCGGAAAGGAAGGAATTTGTTGGAATAGTGTCCCACGGTTTAAAAACATTGGCCGTAGAATGCAGTTTCTGACCACTGACAACAGTGTTGTCGTCCTTGTTGCTGTAGAACTCTCAGGGGCGAATGACCTCTCATGTTATACTACGTGATAGAATGTGCGAAGTGTTTAATAAACCACTCGTTTGTTTGCACGCAATTCTTTCTTGATGGTCCCTGTACTACGTGCAAGTAAAAAGAGCTCTTTAACGCAGGGATGAATAACTGAATGGAGAAAAGCAAAGAAACGCAACACAGCTGTTTAGCTACTGCTGCCAATCCTGCTCAAATCCTGCAAGTTACAGAAAAAACAGGCTGCAAATCCTACAAAGGAGTCAGAAGTGGCCACTTTTACTGTGATCAATGTGCACTGATGCAGGAGATTGCGTCGTTTATTCGCAACCTCATAGATTGGATGCTGACGACCTGGACTCTGCTGAATCGTCCTCAGATCAAAGACAACCAACCCTTTCTCTCATCACGGCCTTGAACACCTGTCGGATTAGTCTGGTTTATAGCATAGGAAAGGAAAATCCATTTACGGATTCAAGTAGCTTGTGCTATAACAATTTCTCAAACCAACTCAGTTTTGAGCAGATTGTTAACAAAGCCAAGATGCTCGTCTTTTTTCCGTACAAATACCTCTGGGTGTGTTGTGGTCACAATAGAGAGGGGATAATGTAGTTTAAAAACAATGAGAATCGTTCGGCGCATAGGATTCGCTTGGCTAAAGTTTGCATCGTGCAAACCACTGTGCATCGTGACTATTATGCTCCGCCAAGTTTTATGAAGAAAAATTCGGCGACGGGCTACTCTAGGTATGAGTGATGGATGCGGTAATCCCTGTCGCTCTACCGTCTTATCGTTCCAGAAATGAGTGCTCATTTGACCCAATGAAGATTCGAAAGATATGCGGATTCAGTAAGTCCAAGTGAATAAATAGACTGCTTCAGGGTAGTGAAGTGATAAGATATGATAAACTTTGAAAAAACACCACGAGTTAGTTTCCCTCTCAACAAGGGCATGGTGAGATGCATGTGCAGTGCAGTTTCTTGTGGTCTGGGAGTAAGTAGGCACCCGACTACTCCATTTGTTTATCAGTGTATGTTGGCTATTTGTGGGAATCAGATTTCAGATTGACTCTGAGTAACTTCTATCCAGCAAAAAGTGAAGGAAATTCTAAACGGATCATCTCGTGGACTGGAAAGAATTTACCTCCTTTGTAGCAAATAACATATTTCACCCTTGGAGACCGTCGAGAAAGACTTGTCTACACGGAAAACAACGACTAATTTTGGAAAACGGATACGCTCAGAATTTCTTACATATCACGTTAGATTCAACAGACTGTATGATTAGACACATGCTACGGCCGTAATTGATGTAATGCTTTCTTAGCTTATCTACAATTGTAAATGGAGGTTTTCTCCATACTTGTTTTTATTCGTCGCATCCTATAAGACAATGGTTTCGAGCTTCCATTGGAGAAAGCATAGCAGACTTTCGGAAAATCGTGCTTGTAATACTCGATAGGGCTAAACACACTGGTGCCAAGTCGCCGACACGCGTCCCGGAAACATCTATTAGAGATGCCTTACCTGCCGAACATTGAATTTGAGGGAACAGCTTTGAGCGAATAAAATCCCTCTTTTTCATCATTTTCAAAATATTCACAGCAAACTACAGAGAATCATTACTTCTAAAACAAAAGACAATTTTTGGTTGCTAAGTGATCTGTAAAAGGATCTTATAGGAACATATAGCATAATTGGCTTTAGACAGAAAAAAAGTAATGCAAGAAATGTAAAAGCAAGTCAACCAGCCCCTAATCATGAGGATTTTCTAGAACCACGAAAATTCCACACTTGATGGTACTCTGGTAGCTACAGCACCAGAATATCGAAAATGCCAATCTAATGACCAACATCAATGTTCGCAACAGCATATTTTAGGTACATAACTGAAACGCTGTGGAAAGTCGTCGGAAAAATTTCTCTGCCAATATGGAAATATGATTTCCTCACAAGTTTATTATTAAGCAACATTGGCAACCCACTGCTGATTTCAATCTCTTTCGGGTTCATTGGTTGGACGAGCTTCCAGAATTTCATTAAAGATCCCGTTTCCATAAAACAAGATAATTACTCAAAATATTAAAGCTGTGGTCGAGGAGACCATTTGACCTGCCTTCCTTGTTCCACCCGGACAGCTCAATGAAAGGTCGATTTCTTACAAAAATGACAGGTTGACTTCTTCAGTGTTTTTACGATGATGGTAATTACAATCTAACAATACGCAAAATTAGACCATTTTCTGTTCATCTGGCATCCATGACGGCGTTCGAGCTTTCCAGAATCCAATCAAACTCCTGTAATTATTTAGGAAAATCCAAGTCCAGAGATCAGTACTCATCAATTTCCCCGTGGGAATTGAATGCCTCTCATACAGGGGGAGAATATGCTCAAGTGTGTGCCAATAAAACCGTACCTTTACTCAGCAATAGACTGTAGTAGTTCTTTCAGCCATCAGTGAAGTGCAAAGTAAGAATTAACTAACCCACCCACTAACTAAGTCTACTAGGACTTTACCTTGCTATATTCACCAAATTCTCCCGTACATTTCACCTTATAACCACCATGCAAAGTGATAAATTTACAGCCCTTCTAAAGCACTGTAAACCTCGAAAGCGACAGGCTGCGCGGCTTGTTACCATTTTAAACAACATTGTTAACAGCAGTACAAAAGTGTACATGCATATATTTACCAAAACTTTAAACGCTGGCATTCAAACGGGGGCAAATTTTATGACCGAATTCTCCGGACCAGAGCAGGAGTACAATCCATCCTTTCACTCTAACAAAGTTCAGCTTGAATGTAAGTCAGTTTTCTTGCAATACAACTTTGCCTAACAAGATAAAACGGAACGAAATGTCTTTCTGAATATGTCACCCAGCCACCCACCCACCGTTAGACCCATGAAAAGTCAATTCGTTGTACAAAGTTTGACTGTCCTAAATCAGTCCGTTCATTGTTCGACAACTGCTGTGCTTCCATTTTTACAACAACATTGGGTTGAATCATCAGTCACTCAGATTTTTATTTCTCAGCCTTGGCTCTACCGATTACTGCACAGGTCAAAGGTGTTCCAGAATTTCCACTTTTCAGACTTTCCGCATTGCGGCCCAAACCAAGATCGTCCTCATGATCCGTGATGGCCAGAACTAGACCGATGAAGCCATGCGAAGGGTCGTTGTAAACGGGCAAATAGTCCAGGTTGAATTGCATGACACCCTCAGAATCTGTTTGCATATTTCCGAGATCGCCTGCATGTCGATACGCAGTTTTCTCACCTCCGTGTTGGGCACTAAAAGAGTTTAAAACAACTGGAGCTCATTACTTTCTGATAAGGGAATAAATCAATACGTTGTTCATCGGGTTTGCAATGATATGAAAACAAATTTCGCGCTAAAAGTAGTCCAGACCCAAGAAGGTCAAAGCCGGCTTTGGGGTATGCGTTGTAAGTAAACCCCTCCATGAAAATATTTGTTCTTAAACAAAAAAATTAATCACCAAACTGTCCAGTTCTGCAAACATCAGGTCGGTAACAGTCTGCTCTTTCTGAGCCTATTTTACTGAGGTCAGCAGCATTATAAATCTCTAGACAAAATGCAATATCACCAGTTTCCTCATATTCTTGAAAAATTTCCATGTCTTAACGATCACTCCGATGCCAATTTCATGTCAGTGGTGCTAATTACGCGCAACCAGAACGCTTTTTGAGCCAACGTTCAACGCATTCGACAAGCGTGAGAACGTTCGCCTGTTTAAGTGCAGTAATCCATGTGTGTCCACCACGAGCTGTCGGAGTGGTAGTAACACGTTAGCGTCGGGCGTCAGATCCCCGAGATTCATATCCAGACATAATCAATGATGTTCACCACGGAGAAAAATTCAAGTCCAATTCTTCTCTCTTTTGATGTGGACTAGCCAAAATATTTTCGTCGGGACAGAAGGCGGACGGTTCACATGAGAAAGATATTTACCCGACAAATCTTGCAACAATAAATAAATAACAAAAACTCACAACACCTGTCAGCCATCTCAATCGCCTTCTCGGCCGGAAGTTTAAATTAAACCAGTTCTTGCTTATCAGCAACATCATTATCCTCACCAAAATTATCCCCTTTCGCAAACTTACGGTTATGAGCAGAAGTAACAGCAGAAAAAGTTTGTTTACAGACACATTTTAGCTTATTTACACTCTGTGAAGATAACGAGAAAGGCGACGGAGCAGGGAAATTAAACCTGATAAGTAAACAAAACTGATGTCGCTGCTACCACTGATGATGATGATGATGATGATGATGATGATGATGATGATGATGATGATGATGACGGTGATTATGATGATAATGATGATCGTGTAGAAAACGAGAAGTATATGCGACACAGTGCATAGAAGAATTGCGTCTGATAAATTTCCGTGAGGATGTATTGTTGACAGCCGTGTAACAGCCATGTTCCATCCGTTCCAGAAGCTGTTCAAATCCCCTGTTTCAAATTCCTGGCTATTTAGTTCCATGGACCAGCTGGGTAGTATTTACCACTTGGTCTCACACATAAACGCCTTCTGGACAGGACTGCGTGGGATTCACAAGACATGCGAAGGTTTTGGACTCATTCTTAACGCTGTATCGAACTCGACTGCCTGGTGATGGGGCTTCAGAAACGGCTTTCATAGCCTTTCGCATCATCATCATCATCATCATCGACAGCATGGCATCAGTGCTCAACACCGATGGTTCACTGGCGTACCATAGGCTTTCTGGCTACTATCAATCAGACTTACCGTTTAACAAAACTCCAGTGTGCACCAGCATTAAGACAATGGTTGCTTATGTCCCCAGTCTCATGCACATGGACTCCAAGTGTCTCGTTCGGTGGAAGACCCGCAACTGTTCCGTTGATTTGAATTCTTCCATTAGGCAGTGGCACAAAGCGAACTTGGCCGTCATACGGTGCTACAAATGTGGCAATGCCTGGTATGAGTCCAGCTGCCTTTGAAGAACCAGAATTCTCTGAGAAGAAACGTTGGGGGTAGGGAGGTGTTAAAAAATTATGTATATTTTAGCTGATATTCAGGACACAGCTGGTCCCAAACTTAATACAACCATTTGCTCAAAGGAATGCTTAGGCGGCATCCGGCTATCTGTACAAAAGAGAAGCAGCTGCCTCCGGTGCAGAGTGAATAAACTTCACCTCATCTCCGTTTTAAAAATACACCAAAGTAAGCAGAATGATTTGCATAGACAACCCCTTTACTTCAGCAGTTCTCAGATACCCTAAGACTACTGAATCCATCAGTGTACGAAGCACATATTCAAGCGCATAGCCCTCCTCCGAAGTGAGAAATAATACCAGAAGCAAATTGAATAGATTTAAAAGATGGGCACTTGGTAGAAAGCTTTAAAAACCTGTATAACCCAGAAGACACTCTCTGGGTATGCGTTGATTGGATTCCACCTATTTCACGCTACCAACCCAATAAAACCTTATCGCTGACGGAGCTATTCATTTTTATCAGTGTGATTCATAGATCATATTGTCTATTTTCTGCATTTCGGTTAAGAATATTTCCTACTGCTTAGCGCACAGCCTAGACGACTGATGCATACGTTACCCATGAAAACCCATTCTCTCCAAACTCTGAAATTTCGCAGTATTCACTAGTTGGTTGAATGTACGGCATCTCTTCTGCCTTCTTTTTGTCCCTACTTTTTAAAAATAAAAAATCTTCGGCAAACACGAGTGTGGATCTGCTGGAGCTAATTTCTGGAACCAAACCGTCTAATACCGATACTGGAACCGCAATCCAGCATCAATGTACAGCCGTTAGACACAAATGGGAGAGATTATGAGCAAAAGTTTGATCCTGAGTTACACCCGTAAGCATTCCAGGACCGGAAGTAGAACTATCAGTTTGTACTTTCGCTCTCATCAATTACAGTCGAACAATGGTAATTTCTACTTTGGGTCATGAGATGACCTGACCCTTGGCTGCCATGAGTCTTGAGAAGCATTGAGGCATGATGCGTTGCAATCCTGAAAATCAAGCAAGTTATTCGGAAAGCAGTGAACCTCTCCAACACAGTCTTAATCAAGTAGCATTGCATAACATACGACAGACCCATCTTACTAGGCTTGGTTCTGGTACTCATGACCTAATGGAACCCAAGCATTTTTTCCTATTTTCTACTAGCTATAGGCCCACCATTGTCCTCAAAAAGAATGACAAAATCGTTGAAGGCAAAGATAGTGAAAAACACCGGGTTATCCTTTAAAACAATGATAGCCTGTTGATGGACGGGTCACGGTAAATACTGAGGGAATTGTGACATCATGCCATAACCTAAAGTAACACGAAGGAGAAGGTCTTCGCTGCGGAGTTATTCAACTGACCAGTTACAGACTACTGGACAGGGAAGTAAAACTCTCATTTGCGTCTTATTTACAAAAGCTGAACATCTATCTTCTCCTGAACGCGTCTTCTTGAACTTTCCTGGATATTCATTGACCAAATCATTCACTGCTCAAATCCAAGCAGATGCTACAAAGCGACTCCACACGTTCCGCAACAGATCTCTTTTTTCAAGAGACTCAACAACGAATTTACAAGAAAACACACTACTCACATGCCTTTCCATCAGTAGTATCACCGTTACACCGGTACCTGGATGGTAAACAAACACGGCGTGCCAGTGCCCTTTATTTTGCCGTAATACTTAGGCCGGCTGATGGCTTACGGCAGACCTCTACACGTTTGCTCGGTGATCTTATTTCATCAGCTTTAAATCAGCGTCAAAGGCTCGAGTGCAGCATTGCTTTCGGTTCAGCGCAAACATCAATTGGAGAAATTACGGAACCGATTGAGAATCCATCGTTTCAGAAGAGCTTGGTAAACAATCGATAGTTTTTTATTTGGGCCACGTTTCGTTTCTGTCACAAAAGCTTCATTATGCCAAAAGAGCAGGTCACCTGTCTGGTCGGGTTTTAAGGCAGACAAGGAAACCAATCACAAAGACGTCTTTATATTAGCCCACATGATCGGAGTTGAGTGTTAGTTAACAGCTCTTGTCGAATAGTGTTTGCCAATATCTTGGACTGATGGGTTGGGGTAGTTTCAAATTAGTTCTAATTGGGTTAGGTTTCTTAATCTCCCCATCTGGGGCGGTTCAACTGATGTATCAACACGGGTGCCGCTGGCAGATTCCGTCAGATTTCCTCCTTTGATTCACTGGTTTGGTGCTATTCCGGAAAAAGGATTAAGCTACTCAATTTTTGTTCTGTTCTACCCACCTGTTTGAAAACAGTTCATTCGCGTTTGTTGCGCGGCTTTGCAGTTCAGCGTTTCTCAGTTCTTTTACTCTCTGCGGTCGATAGTTTGGGTCAACTTCAGTCCATGGCTTTTCAAGTGAAATGCCGCGCTTTCATGATTTCACGTTCTTGCTTTGTTCTTGTTTGGGCCAATATAAAAAATTTCCCCACTCAACTGTACGCCCTTCTTGATCTTTGTTTAGGGAGACGAGTGAAAATTAGTCGTATCTTTTGGTTGCGGTTTTATGATTATATATTCTGTTTGTCCCATGTAGCGTTTGTCACAATCTTTGAACTGAATCTTACATACGAAGGTGTTCCTTAGCATTTTTTCCGGTTGGAAATTACTCTAATTAGGATGCTCGCAGATCTGCGAGCCATGTTTATTTTATACTAGTGTACATGCCATGAAGTTATTGCTGAAATGTTGCTGATATTTGGAATTGTGATCCGTTTGCCGTGGACAGCATGTTGAGGATGCCGAGATAGTTGTTTGCCTTTTGCTGACTCTGTTTCACTTTGTACACAAGGATTACAGTTTTGTCCTTGGATCCTTACGGGACGTCTCCCGTCTCCCAAGTTGTGCGTATCAGATGAAATCCGCTTCACGGCCCCAGTCCTTCCAGCTTAGAAACTTCCTTGGGCGAATCGTTTAATCCCGCTGGTTTCCCATTTTGTAGCCGGTTACTTGTCGTAAGCCGCTGCCTTATGAATATCAACTAATTTGGTTCAGTGTCTGTTCGGGTAGGTCTGTTATATCTCAAAACAATATCTTATGATTGTCTGACGATCGTCGAAGAATGACGCTTTTCAGCTACCGGAATTTCGTCGGTTTTTTATAATTCCCTGCCGGTTGTATTTTCCCCGCTGTCCAAAAATGCTGGACTTTCGGTTCATTCGTTTCTTCTAGTCAGATAAAGAGTACTTCGTGGTAACAGAAGTCTACATACAATCGTAGCTGCTCACTTTGTTCGTTTGAATATTCCGTAGGCGTTTTAGAAGCTTGGTCCTGGAGCTTCTGATTTGCTTTTGGCATTTGTGTTGTCGGGCCAAGAACTGTCTTGAAGAAGGTTGAACTGGCAGCGTGTCTAAATATTGGTGACTTTTGTGGGTTTGTTGGCTGTTTATCAAGTGTTGATAACCAAAAAGATCAAGAGGATCCCCATTTTGTTATAAAGCCCAATCTGCTCAATTAACAATGGAACATGAATATTCAAGCTCACTAATTATTCGACAAGTTTGTGCCTAAATGATGCATCGCCACTGCGTTAAACAAAGCTTGGTACACTAGTATGTGTAGTCTCGATACTGACATTACTCAGTTACCGGGCCACAGTACACTGGCCATAGTGGCCATAGCTGGAGTTGCCCAATTTGCATCAGAAGACGCTATCACTAAACATGAGGCTCCAAACCGAGCTGCTCACCTTGCAGAATAACCAAGATGCTAAAGAAGAGTAGCACTGCAATGATTACTCGCTGGCTCCCCAACCAAGATGCAAATTGTGCGTCATGGGAGACATCCAACTCAATTTGTTTATACAAACTTGGGTGTGGGTGATTTTTTTCAAATTTTACTGCGTCAACTGCTGATTTTGGGCCCTTTTGGTGTCAACCAATAGGTCCTGATGAAGTACAGATTGCAGCTCATATGGCACAAAGGATCCAGTGAGATGGCATTGATGTTTGACTTCTGTTTATGAAGGGTACTTTGAAAAACCAGAACACAAATTGGGGCTGTACTTTCATGTGTAACCAGTATTTAAGTACTATGGCCCCCAGACCAGCCTTGCCTCCCGATGTGTCAGCCATATTTCTAGGAACATTTAAAGTTATATTCATGTCTACCAAGTGTTCAATTTCTGTAGCCACTCAAAACCTAATGGTTGTGCTACAGTGAATTCTATCTGAACCGTTTGGGTTTAAAACTGGTCCAGGTTATTCAAGACGACAGAGGACCAACCAGTCATCTCTGAGGAATGTATCGGTCGTCCATAGAAACTACTCTTGTGAGGTCTCCACAACAGCTCATTCATCAGACACGGCTTAGAATCTGACTCAGAAATCCCATTTTCTCCTGGTGGTTTAACATATGAGAAAGCTCTCAGTTTAAGATGCAGAAAATGCTGTTCCAATTGGCACGTTACCGAATCAGACTGTCTACCGACCATTTACCGATAGAAGACTGCCAGTGAAGCGTGACTGACCGCCAATACACGCAGAAGATGTGGTTTTACTTGAGTCCACTTTGAGCACGCACACCGGTATTCATATAGTTCAGCCAGTGGAAAATAGCTAATCGACAATTTTAGTAGCTGATGCATCGGGAATGTTCTCGCTCTTGACTAATAATCCCTTTACTTGTCCTGATACCGCTGTTCTAGTTAATCCAAGTCGCTGGAAGCATGCAGTAAGCCCTTCGCGCTTTTTGAACTCATCAACAATGTACATCCTTGACTATGCTGGAATTTGTACTCTGAACCTCTGAATTGCAAAGTGACCGAGTTTCCACTAGTGTACCGGCGCATACCCGACAAACCCGGATAATTTCACTTAGAAAAGCGAATGTCTACAGACTTTTGGCAATCACCTGTGGCACAGTTGATCGATAGACAAGTGATCCGAGGCTTCAGGTGAGCTAATCATATGTGCCAACGTGTTAATATACTAACCTGATAAGTCATGTCTGATATGTCACGTCTTATATCACAGAGCCGGGTCTCAGACCACAGCAAGAATATGCATTGCGGGGGAGAAAATCAGTTGAGTTCTTGCTTTAATGACGACCAGCAGGTGCTAACTAACCAGGACAGGAGAAGGATCGTCTAAACCTAAGTGATGGGACCCTGACTATATATTTTCCCGGCGTAACTGTACACTACCTACGTCAACTATTTGGCCTTCACTCATTAAAAGTCCTGTATATCAATCCCAAAACAATATAGGGGACTTCAGTAAGGGTGTTTTTTTTAACTCACTTGTGCAAGCGTTGCAGTAAGAATATAGAAAGAGAAGAAATGGCACCATAAGTCTCAGTGATCCGTCGCGCATCCTTAGCATCAGTTTAGAAAATGAGCTACTTTTCGGCCCAGCTGCTCACTAAAGAAAGGGTCGCACACACAAATAACTAATTTAGTCACGTGAGATGACAGCATAAAAAGGGGAGTATCGTGTACTGGACAAATAATTATGGGCGTGGTACGCATTTTCTTGTAGATAAACGTCAATATACTAAGACCGAAAAAGTGATACTAAGCACGTTAGTTTCTTGAGTCTCGTCATCACCTGACCAAAACAGTTTTCAGGTCACGGAAACAGTTTAAACCAAAACAAAAAAGGTAGTGAAATACTAGCACAGAGACATGAAATCATGGTATGTTACAGTTGCTTTTGACAGCGGGAATAATTGTGGATAATAATGATAACAAAACTGGTGATTGATGAAGGGGGACTGGACGAACCTAATCACTGGTTTCTGAGCTCAAAGCAGAGGTATAGTCAACTGACCATTGCCTGATTACTTCAATCGAGTTTGCTTTGTATCTCAAAACAGTTATTTACCTGGAAAGCCACCCCTAAAATAATACACTCCATAAATGCACTTTTGGTTTATGAAACCTAGCTTCAACCTGGTACTTTTTGAGCGAACTTAAGTAACATGTAATAAATACCACTGCAGACATTCGGGTATATATATATAAATACACACCAATATATATATATATATATATGGTTGAAAGTTTGGCGCATATATTTCAGCTACGTCGTGCATTCCTGATAGTGAACTTCAAATGACATGAACATGAACTGTGAAGGTCAGCACCGTTCACCTTGAGAAGCGAATCTGCACCAAATGTAACTTACGCGGGTCCCAGAATAATATACGTGTGCCATCCTCGTCAGTCTTCAGCATCGAAACCTGGATAGTATTTCAGACTGTCTATGGGGGTGTGGATTTGTTGGACAAGTGGGTTATTCTGGAAGGCTCCAATCCGTCCAGTGCTCTTCTACTATGTTATCCATTCCCACTTTGAGAGTTTAGTGAAAGGCGTCACTTAAAATAGCGACGCAGTTAGGATGACCGACGTCTAGCAATAGATTTTCTCATGTTTTTCCGACGATTTTATTCCCTTCAGTCTACATGGACATCAAAAAGTTGTGCAGACCGGTTATCGTTTACCAGCTAATCACGGATATTCAGTAGGTCAACCAGTGCTGCTGGACGTAACCAGTTCGGACGAATGTATGTATGTGTGAGGGAGAGCCCACCAGTTTCAACACTCTGGGTAGATGACAGGAAATTTACACTTGGAAATTACTCTCATACCAGGTGATTCGGGTACATTTATGGTTGTGTTACTCACAAGCTCCCTCATCTGGTCAGAATTCTCTTTCAAAATAAAGTCCATTTCGACGGGTTTCAATGAGATATATGTTCACACTAGTGTACTTTGAAGGGCTAGCTCCTTACTTCCATCCGCGTCAGTTCCAGGTGTCTGAACAAAAAATTAGAAAGCCGAACTACATACCACTGATAACTTTGAACTTGATTTGTGTTTTATCTGAACTCCATTACAAATGAAGGACATTCGTCCCCACGACGGAGTATCCACGCAACGACAAAATTTCCAAAATAAGGAGCAAAATCCACCTGTCTCGATTTTAGATAGGACACTCTGAGAATACGCAATTCGGTCGCTATTTGGCAGTACAGCCGTCACTCAGTAACTAGCTCACTCACTTGATAAATGACCCACTTTGCACTGAATAAAAACCTCACCGATGTGCAATTTGTTTACTGGGACTCAAACCAACAGTGAGCACTGTAAATCTGAAAAACGTATACAGTGTGCCGGAATGGACGGCCTGGCTTCTCCTTCATGCAACACCATGTCAAGGAGAGGTAAGCGTATTTTAGTTTGACGATTAACTAATCTGCAGGTATTTCTCCACCAAATTTTATTTCGTTTGCCCATCGTTTTCTATCCAACCTAATTGAATCGCGTGAGTGCTGCGCATGCTATTTAAATCTTTTATGCACGCTACATACGCACAGTTTGTCCTGGTGTGGAGGGGCGAGTCAGCCTAAATACTGTGATTCTCCCTGGAAAATCGAATTGCAAAAAACCGCGTTCCCAACGAGAGATCCAAATTACCTGGTACCATAATGCAGGGAACTATCCCCCAAGAGCGGTAATTTCGGTCTTGCCAATCAAGTTGAGAAGCATTTTCCATCTACCCGCAATTCCACCGTTCAACTACGGCTGCAGTTGTTCATTCTGGCGGGGATCTTCCGGAAAGCTGATGATACATTTCAAATTAGAACTTCCACAGTGTAGCTACTTACAACAGGAACCATCCTTGCCAGGAAATTGACACTGCAGATTGTTCATACAGGCTGAAAAATATATCAAATGTTGATCGAGATAGCGCACCCCACATTCAGGTGTTTTGGGAGGACACTGTCAGTTGTACGTTTGGCTTGGGTAGTCTTGGGACATTTCCTGTCAGCCCTTTACGTGACTGCTTTTAAAATCACGGTTTTATTTATTGGTACAGTAAGTGATCCTACACCAAAAGAAGACGATGGCAAATCAACGTCCTAGTTCTAGAACTAGCAGAACCTTCAGATCATTAGCAGATTTTCTGTAGGTTTCTCGATATTACCTCAAGAGCTTATTCGCTGAGGAATTAGGTGAGATGCGTAGAAATCATCAGGAAAAGGGACCATTTCACAGTATTGGGAAGTAGATGACAGCCATTATCTTACTGAATATGGTCATCTGCCAGATCACTCCCATCCTTGATGTTTCACCTATTCAACGTTTTATAACCATTGCAGTGTTCGGAAAGCGGACAAGCTGGGTACATTTCGAGTTTCTATCCTTCTGTTCCCAAATTAAACAACTTTACTACCACTGTATTCCTCCTATAAACTTTAGCTCCTTCAGGTGGTATACGCTTCCTGATTTCTTTCAAAGCAAACACAGTTCTCACCTATTTTCAGTATAGTTAATTGTTTACTAATTCTTCATCAGGTTTATGTTGGCAGCTAGTCTTCTCATGGAGACAAAAATATACGTCCGAAGTAAATTTCTACTTTTGAAAGCTTCCTCTTATCCATGCATTCTAGTCCCCAATAGATTTTACCCGATTCAAGGTTGCCTTCACATCTTTAAATGTGAAGCAGCATTTGCACATATTTAAGGGAGGGTAAGCAGTAGATAGTTAGAAGACTCCATATGGATAATCGAATCCAGGTCGTTCAAATGATACTCTATCATCCTAACCTCTAGATTGCCCCGCACTTCCTAGAAAATCAAGTTCACCGAAAGTCAGCCTTCTCACTCAACACTTCAATAATCACACATAAATGCCTTACACCTGGTGTAAAATTACGTCAGCTGATTTTCCGTTCTTTTATCTCTATCGTGGACCCCGGCTTTCTATGGACATATCAAGATATTGATCATCACAAATCCGTTAGTTTCTTGCAAATGCTCAGCCAGATGGGACGAAATTCACGATACGGTTTTCATTTATAGCAATAGATACAGAAGTTACGTTCATCATGTTGGCAACCGAAGTTCGAATGTAATTGCGGAATGTATAGGCATTCCGATGGAAACCAAAGTCATAGCGAGTTCACGGATTTCTTTAATTCGATTGGTTTTCTACACTTGCGGAGACCTGAATGGAATGTAAGTTATGGTAAGGTTTCCCAGACTACTTAGAGTGGATAATGTCAGTTTTACATCAGCGTTCTCAAAGGTCCTACTTTCGGGTCTGTGATACTATGTCGGTGAACCCCACCCCTAGGTCCAAAAGTTGTTGACCCCGAAATGCTCCTCTGAAACGGTGAACTTTCAACCTAGAACCAGCGTGTTGTTTTACCCTGAGAAGGAGCTGAGCTCAAAAAGGGAACAGACACCGATTTCCTCAGTTCAGCTGGAAATGTTCTGCTGAATGGAAGTGGCATTTCTGGTTGTTTCCGGATAGTTTCCGTTTCAATGATACCCACACTTAGACTGTGTGAAAACGTTTCTGTTTGTACAAAGGGGTTGGAAACAGCCAGACCCCAGAACAAGACGCCACGAGCCATCCGTACGGAGCTGACGTTATTGAATGATCCCATTTGAAATGCGTATCCGTTTCTACCGGTTAAATGGAGGTAAGTTCACTGTACATTCGGAGATCTGGGTAAGGGTTTTCTCCAACCGTTTGTTCTGAATGTAATTGTTGTATTTAACTTAGCCCAGGTGTGATCGGCTGGAAAACTCATTCTGGGGATAATTTAAAACTATAATTGTTCTGCTCACTTAAGCATATCGGACTGCCCAAGGTTACTCTGGGTGAACAGAGCAGAAATTGAAGGCCAAGAAATAGCAACAGTCAGGAGCTTCGTCCTGAACGTTCTGTGGAAAAGCGCCTCTAGTCAACCTTAGAAAGACCACAAAGATGGAAATGTGGTTTACCGTACACCGTCTTCTTAACTGTTGTGTCGCTGTGACGAGGGTATTTGAATGCAATTTCTCGAAAAGTTTCCATATCAGGGTACTTTTTGTAAGTAGGTTATCATTTTAACGAAAACAAATAGGCTCAGAATGCTCCAGGATTAAACAGCTGGTGATACTCCAACCGATAGTCCGATTTTTTTATCATCGGTTTCTGGTACTCTGATCCATTGACTGTGTGATTGCTTGCAATTAAAAAGAGATTCTCGGAGATACTCGTGCTGCATGTGAATGGACTGCATAGTTTCCGTAGACAAATGCGATTTAATCTTCTCTCTCAGCACTGCCTCTTCTCGCCCCGACAGCACAATTTATTCACACCAAATTTGATGTGAAATTTCCATCAGTCCAATAGATAAACATTTGCATCTGGCAATCCAGTTCGGTTCGAAAATGCTTTCAACACAACATTTTATTCCGGTAAATTTGGCCTGCATGACTTTCAAAAACAAAATTTAAAAAGCTTATATTAATTTTGGCCGAAGACATGACTGTGATTTACTCTGGACAGTTACGGTGGCTTTATTCTCATGTATAATCTAAAAATGTGGAACGGCATGATTCAATACACGCTAACTTCCCCGCTGAAAGTTGCATTATTATTCATCGCGTTATCCTCTGTCCATCTTGACTCCTTCCCTCCAGCTATTTGTGTTCCTGAAGTAAGAAACTTGGTCATAGCACGCTGCTTTACGCGATGATTATTCCAATGAAGCGTCTGCATCTTTCTTGAGTCACATCCTGTCAAGGACTGCTCCATACTCATATTGAGAGAAGAAGCAACAAATACAACTGATTTGGGAAAAAAATTGAATTTATATCAACATCATTGTCATTTTGAAAATGCTACAACTATCCTATGGTTAATAAGTGGATGGACGCTTTGGACTCCAGTTTTGCCCTCAGTAGAACAGCGTTGGTAATTCATACCTTTGACTCCGCCCGATATTAGGCTAATGTGCGAGACAAACGTATTAGCATAATTCTCAAAAAACAGAGTGCTAAACCAGAGCTTTCACGTTTCATAAGATAAATACGCCGGCGATCTGAGCTAAATGACCCTTGCTCACCCCCTCGATTGTTTGTCTCCAATGGAAATTTAATTCCTACAGTCTTACAGACAAAACCTGGCTCAAGTTAGACTTCTCAAGCATTAACCTTGTGAAACTTTGAATCTGCCAAACACGCCAGCCAACTTAGCTACTACTAATGAGTGTACCGTCACATAACTTCAAGTCTATACAGCAAATAGTTTCGGAAGGATTGTGGTCTTGACTTCTGACCTCCTTCAGTCTATTCATCGAAGGCATTTACATCCCATTTTCTAACAACTACCCTGTTAGGAGAAAGTCTAAAATAGACAGGAAGTTCAGTGTAATTGCTTGTCCTTCGGTTCTTGTGTTTTTTTAGAGTGGTTCAGATCGGCAAATGTGATTCATGGCAATTCGCGCACCGGTCATCAGTTCGTCTGCCTCTAGCCACGGTAGGTCCTGTTGTTTACAAGGCATCTCTCGTGAACCAACGTCATCAGCCGGAAAACTACTAAGCTGGAAATGGCCCTGCAGCATACGATAAATTACGTGGTTTGGGCCAGAAACTGAAAAAACTATCGTCTTCGATACATCCCTGTATATCTTTGTATTAGACGTTATTATGTTATTTTCCAAATTTATCCACTATGTCTGTTCTGAAATTGCTCTAAATCTTTGTCCACTGCCAGCCGAATTCACATAACTCATCCAGCAACCACAGTAATAAGCTACTGCTTGCCGAAAAATAAACTTTCTGCTCTCCGTTAATCGCCTACTTGCTTCGCCTTCGGGTTGATTCAACTCTTCCAAATGTCAACACTGCGTCGTCACACTTCATTTTTGCTACACTTAGATGAAATCGTGAAGCTTTGCTTCTTTAAGACATCCACAAAATGCTTCATTTGTTATATATTTCAACTGTAGACTTACATGCTGAAAATTCATAAGTGGTCTCATGAAACTCCGCTTAACTTGGATTGAACTATTCTTCAAATAATTTCATATGGTTCCATTCAGCATGATTATTTTGGCTCAACGCCAAGGCACTTTGTCAGCCTTCCATTCCACCTTAATTTTCCAGAAGAATCATCCGGTCTAATGTGCCATTGTCTTGCGGATAACCATACTTTACTCATTCCGAAATTTCTTGGTATTTTTCACAGGGTGGTTCCACACGTGTGCCACTAACTGGAGCTACTAAAGACCACGGCAGCTGACAAGCGTTATATGTGCTGTCCGATGTCCCGCTTCCATAGCACAAGATGGGCGCTCAGTATTCGCTCAATGGAATTGAATTTTCGAAAGGTACGACATGTCCCTAATGGAATGAAACAGACAGACAACTGAGCTCACAGAATCAGTACAAACTTTTGCAGCCCCTCTAGGTGTTCCGGGGTCCCAGTTATGCTAGGAAAATATTCCGTGTGAATTTTTCCGCCAGAGGTATGATTGCTTGGGTGGACAGTGAAATTTGGTGAGCTGCGAAATTATGAACGTGGATTAGGGCGGTTTTTGGTTCGCGCACATACAAAACCCAATGCAACATTTTGGCGTCAAAAGTTTTGTTCTCTTCGCGAAGATTTTGCAGCTAAGAGCATTAAACGTTCAAGGAGCCCCCATAAAATGCAAGGGATAAGTCAGTAGTTTACTCGCCCGCGTCGGCTTTACGCATGAATGGACAGTGAAGAACGGCGGTCAGTTAAGTCACCGCCGTTTACTTGAGAGGACTGGTATCTCCCAAGAGTGCATTTTGAACCCAGCTGTTACAAGGGGTCACACTGAAAATCAGACGGAACATCTCAAGCATTTTATGGTCCAAATATTTGTCCCATGAATAAACATCTGTTCTCGAAATGCGGCATGCGATCAAGCACTACTAGACTGCCATCATCGCTTGCCAACATCACCGTTATTGACGGTGTCATGAAAATATCTCCACTACTTCTCCCTTCATTTAAATTAGCTTGGATATAACCTCTTTCAATAGTCTCACAGAGTTTACTCTACTACTCGAATAAAACCAAATAAGATCTTTGTAGCCCAGTGCATAAGTTCTGAGATGTACGGCCGAGCCAAGTTTCATCTGTTGCTTCACTCGAATTTAAGATGAAATTCTGCGACACCCCGGTTATAATCATAACTACAAGTGAAACAGTATGATGCTTGCCAGATAACGGCTTACAGAACCGCGGTGAAAATTTTGCCATTGTTTGGACAAATAAAGTGTTTTTGTTCTTGAAAGCAAGGTTGAGCTCGAAAATGGAACAATTTTAAACCAGGTCATTTGTCTTTTCTTGGTAGGAGAACCGGTGGAAAGGACCGGTATATAAGCTTCTAACATCATATTTAGTCCGGCTCAGACTGTAAAGTTTACTTTCCCTTGAAGCGATGAAGCAAGCGATTCACGCACTACTTGAAAATTCCACCGCCATGCTCATTTCCATTGCCTGTGTTGCTCGTCTTATTAGATGCAGAATACTGAGCAACTGATTCCAGGAATCCTCGTGATCAGTATTTGAACAAAAAAATAATGCAAACGATGTATTCACGTGTGTTTTTAATTTCTCGGTAAAAAAAACTGTGAAAAAGAAATTGTGAAGAAAAAAAACATACTGAAGCCTGAGGGTGGTCTTTCATCAAACGCACTATTCGTTGTTTTGCATTACTGAGACCTCTACCATCTTCTATAGTATCAAAACCACTCGTGAATCGGACGATGACTGTTTGTAAATTTCGCCTATAACGTGAAACGAAATTACAACCTTGACCAAACTGGTCCCTCCAAATTTGAAACACTAAGCTGCTCTGGATGATAAGACAATGCAATCTTTCTGTGCGAACTCATGCCATGTTGGACATTTTGTTCAGCCGGATTCCAGAAGAGGTTATTTGTAGGTCCGTCAAAATGATCTGAAATGTTGTTGATTGAAGTTATGTCAACAACGGTGACACCGTTCTTCATAGGACACCAAAAGCGATTTCTTGGCGTTCATTTTTATTGACGAAGTGTCGTCTAAGGGAGTTGGCTCAGCCTGATTGCGCAGAAAATCAAGATAGAATCTTTGAAATTCTTTACTACTAGGTACGTATAAGTAACCCATCCATAAAGAAATGACTCGTAACACTTATCAGGCTGTTTTCGTGCACTCAAAGGTGTACCTCTCCTGGCTAATAAGAAAACTAGAACCGCGCCGACCTGTCCATCTCAGTTAGACTTCAAATTTTGCGTGACACCTCGCTGAAAAATAACACAGATATTTAAAAGCTCTTACTATATATTCAGGCAACCGCAATTTCCCAGTATATTTGTAACCAAAAGCAACCCCAAGGCTGATATGCCATCTGTTGTGCATCTGTTGCTAGTTAGTATGTATTGTCTTTTCATGCGCTTCGTGCACCTAATTTTCGTCACTGAAAGACATGTGGGCCAGCTTATGTGGGACATTCAAATCAGAATACGATACAACTTTACAAATTGATTTGGGTGCGTTATTCAGATACGCAAGTCTAAGTGAAACTTCAAAGCAGGAGATAGGTTGATTGAGAAAATATATTTCAAGCAGTTGCCTACAGTGTGACAGCACCCCAAATGTGTTGCTTTCCCGTTTCCGGACTACAAACCGGCTGTCACCAGTATATTCGGGTCTTGTGCCCGTTTCCCTCATCTCCCAATATAACGCACGAAGCCCAACAGAATTTTATGCAGTAAAACGCCATCTCAGTGGACAAAATGCCTTCATGTATGGTTTCTGAGCGTGGACCTTCTGGACTACCAATAAACCACAACCTCTTAGCAGTTCTTGATGGAAGGAAAACCTCAGATGGTTCTTGGAAGCTGTTCAATGGAAGACTCCCGGTTTCGCTCTTATCGGGGTTCATCAGATGAGCGCAGTTCCGCCAACCTCACCAATAATGTTATCTGCCAGGAAAACATACTGCGATATATTGCATACCATCCCAGCTGAGGCATGCGGTGGCCGTTGCAAACAAATCCAGTTAAAGAATAGCATCGTTGCAAACAAATCCAGTTAAAGAATAGCATAGTCAGAAGATTGCAGCTAGGGGTTCGGCTAATCTCCCGGTAGCACCAATTTGGTTCGACAGCAGGTATATTCGGCTCGTTGTGTGAATTTTTAATGCTCAGGAAAAACAGATTGAGGGAAACTCTAAAACTATTTTCACCTGATAGGTTCCAAGGAGAAGGGAAACGCTCTTTAACTGTAGAAGCATTTTCAGAAACCCTACGAATATTGTGCTGGACCAACATATATACTTCGGTGTCACAATGACTTTGGTTTCAACAGTAACATGTGGTGGCCTTGGTACAGCACATCTGGTTTGGGAATACCACAAACAAGAGGCAGGGGTGTGATTCGGTTGAATTTCCCGCATAAATTAAAACTGGTTCACAAATCACTGTATTTTGAGAACCCTGGCAGTTACTTCCTTGTGCTCCCGCAGACACCGTGGAAGCTTAGTTAAGCCAAACTTGGCATAAAAACTTTGTTTGCGACCACAAAGTCATTCGTGGCCAGTCTCTGCTAGCGTTCCCACGGTGGGCAGCACTCGACTCTTTCAGATATACATGAATGCGTTTTGTAGCGTGTCAATAATCTCGTCTGAATTTCTACTTGGTGAGACAAAAGTTTAATTTGATTACATGCTTGCTTGGCCAAGAAATGGAACTGCCGGAGAACGAATGGTTCGTGCGAAATGTCTTCTTGGAGTTTATGGATAGATAGAATGATTGATTTAAAAGCGCTTAATGACTACAAAAGAGAAGCATCTATGTATCTGCATAAACTTTACTGGTGACACAATAGCTGAGATGGTAGGGAAAATGTTCCCCCACTTGAACTTACCGTGCAGTATTATGTGCATCTGAACCAACACTTCACCAAAAAAGATAAGATGTTCCATTCTGAAGCAATTTTCTCTGTCTATTCTTCTTATTCCCGTGGAACAAGCTACATTGCATACATGGTCCTTATGTACGAGTATGCGTACGTGAGGAGTGCTTAGCCTGTCTGAACAACTCTGTTATAAGATCCAGCAAAAGCTCTGTGATGGCACAACCCAGCCGTACTAGCCACTGAGTCCAAGTATCAGAACAGTTTCGGTTGATCTACCGAGTACAAGTACACAAACGTACAAGACTAGATTTTTGGACAAACAGGCCTGTGTGACCTCTCTTCGCCTTATATTCAGAGACAATTCTTATGGGACCATCGCTACCGTAGCGTGCTAACCAAATAAATGTTCTCAGGTCAGTCATTAAAATGCTATACGGTAGATGTTCTTCCTCTTAAATTCACCAAAACTACTTTCCTACACACTTTTCCCGTGTTTGTCTTCTGGTCGTTTGTACATCGACAATGCTATGTAAAAAAGAGACGTTTTCCATATTTTCACCTTTTGTGGTCATGCCGTAATTTTTTTCGATCTGTTGAGCTTTGGAAGCTAAAACTGCCATGATTGTTTCTACTAAAAAATAAAGGTGAATCTGTATTCCAAAGGCTGAAATCCCATTGGGGCGGCCATTTTGGGATGCAGCATGATATAATGATTTACTTCATAGACCAGAATTTTTCCAAGAAAACCGACACCATGCCACAGATGTGGTCAGATTCTAAAGTCAGGAAGGATAGACTACTGATCTTGTTGAAAGTAGTCATGTGGATACAGAAAGATCGGATACGTGGTCTTTGTTGTAACGTTTCTGGCTCTCGCGGCATGCCCTACAAAAAGTTTGCCGAACCAGTGAACTTCACTTACGTGAGAAACGTATTTTGAACAGGATATTAACCTGTACGGACGTTAATCCTAAACAGGAGATTCAGATGGATCTCAGGTGAGTCCCCTGTCAAAACCACAATTTGGTATCCAGATGAATGTATACGTCGAAGGTATCAGTCTGGTCATGTATCTATCTGACTACTGACGAACCCTCAGAATGTTTTATTTGACTAAACGTAGATCACCACGGAGGAATTGATATATAATCACTCAATGGTTGTGAGCTGACCGAATATTTAGGGAAAAAGCTCAATCAGACAAACCTCTCCCTTCTTTATAGGACTCATCCGGTGAGTTTGGAGGACCTAATGCCAGAACATGACAAATTTGATAACGTTTCCACGTAAAACCGACATTAAGTAGTCACGTCCAAGGTACGATTGATAGGCCACTAATGTTACTTGATTTCCCTTATGTGAAATGTGTTCAATGGATCTCATCTAGGGTAACTACAAATGCATGCAGTGTATTAATGGTCAGCTAAGGTCAACTTGAATTTTGCAAACAATAAGTCTTGGGTATCTTGGTTGGGCCTCTTAATTACTGTAGTCATAATGGTACACCTGACTTGCTCTGTAAACATTGCTAAAAATTCTTTCTGAATTTTTAAACAAAATGCAGGAAAATGCAGTACAACATTAATGGTTTGAATAACTCAGAATAATGTCACATAGCTGCATTGTTGTTGACCCCTTTTTGGGGCACTTATTTACTTATTCTCCCAGATATACAAAAACTAATAGTTTCAATATCGCGGGCAAAACCTCAGTAGGATCAAAATTCTCCGGTTATCTCAACAACAAATACCTGACCATCCACTGTGAAAAAAAACTGCGATTAAAATATTTGGGGGGCATTTTTTACCCTCGGAATATTGCTCTCTGATTTGACCATTTAATCTTGTGCACTCAGTCCGTTCATCAGGCAAATGCAGTACCGAAGTCAAGAAGATCGAAGTAGAGTGAACTGAAGCAGAACTAGTGGAGTAAAATTTACCGCGGTTGCCTAAATCAGAACTAACTGATTTAAGATTGAATTTGTTCTTCAAATGTGAACTTTGAGTACAAGGACTGTGAATCAAATTTACACGCTTGGGAATGGATAGATTAGATGTACTTTGGGCTGGCGTTCCAATCTTCTCCAAATACTTAGATAATTTTGATCGATTGGTTAAGCACCAAACTGGTAAATCTGTGACCATTAGGGATGAAGTGTCCATATCTTCAAGTGAAAAATGGAATAAGTGACTTTTCAAGCACACTATCAGGCTATCTGTCCACCAATAAAAAGACAGCAAACTCAATTTTGAAAAACAGGTCAGTGGTACAGATCACTGTATCTGGTGTTCTAAACCTGCGGTGTTGTAACCGTAACAGAGCCGTCAGTGAGCTGGAGAAATAGTTACTCAAAATCTTCAACCTGAGCCCTCGCTCTTCCGATCACCGCACAAGTCAAAGGTTCTCCGGAATTCCCGGTTGTCGAACTCAGTGGATTAAGACCCACGCCAAGATCGTCNCGCACGCACAAGTCAAAGGTTCTCCGGAATTCCCGGTTGTCGAACTCAGTGGATTAAGACCCACGCCAAGATCGTCCACCCGATCCTTGATGACAAGCGCCAGACCGATGAAACCTCGCGACGGGTCGTCCTCAAAAGGCCAATAGACCAGGTCGAAATGCATCACACCCTGGTCATCTGTCTTCAAATTGCCGAGATCGCCAGCATGTCGATATTTAGCTCCCACATCTCCATGTGTTCTGTACAGGGAATTTGAAATATGACGCTGATTATCTTTTAATCATAAAGTAAAATAATATTTTTGTTAGTAAGGGGGGCTAGCGCCTAAGGTTGTAACGAAACTCGGAACAGAAATAGAAATTTCGGCTTTCGAAAACTATAGGATAAAACTGTGACATTTTTTGTTTGACGAACAGGATGTTTAAGTCCCGATGAGCAATCAGGGACAGAGGAATCATCTTGAGGGGTATTTTTCCTACTTCAACTGGAAGGTGATATAGGACGAGTTGTTTCGAACAAGTGAACTAAGGTAAACCAGAATGGACCAGTTAGGTTATCCAGAAGAAACAAAGTTTCACACTGATCAAGAAATCACGATCACCTTCACTCATTATGCAGAGTTTTTGGTGCTCATGGTACCCATGTGATGGATTGGCGTCAGATTTCAAACTGACCGCTCACATCGAACGAACCCGGTCAACTACACGAGGATTGGGTAGTGCATATGTGCTGAGTGGAGTGTGAAACCACCTGAACGGACTATATCAGGCTGGACGCCGACAGAATAAAACCTGAGTGCGAACAGGTGGGTGCATTTCTAGAGTCATCAGCTTGCCCGCCTGAAGGACCTGGACAACAGAACAGTCGAGACCGATGGTACATGCAAAATGTGATTCGATGGTCCGACCCGCTCGTGAGATATACGTAAACCATACAAAGAACCCCATCTTGTGTTAGACACTATACACTTTCGTCCATACAGTAACGATCACAGAGATTTATTGCCAGAACCGCTGTCAGCTCAGTACCCGGAATGACTAGAATGTCATTGCGGGTCATCTACAGATAGATACACGAAGAAAATTAAGCAGAACAGAATAGAATAAATTAAACCATACCGCAGATCATTACAGTACGGTAAAATGAACACAACAGATATTATCTAGCAGTGAAAACAACGAACAGCCTGGTAACCCAAACCACGGCCTATTGGTGGCAAACAATTAGAATCATTTGTGTAAAGGGGGCAAGTACAACTAAACAGTTGGTACTCACAGTTTACGCAAAACATTATCTCTTGGCTTGCACCACTTAGAAGACAAACCCAAGGAAGAATGGATAAAGTAAGCCAATAACGGTCAATATGCACTTTACTCTCTACCATGATAGTCACGAGAACACACTCCCAACACTTTTCTGAGCCTAATAATCCGGGATATCTATTGAACTAGTCAGATTTATCAGAGTGAGATGGGCATAGCCCGACAGTTGAGCTCAATGACGTCGGCTGCAAACAGACTGGAGGCTACAATACTAATAAGCCGAGTCTAGAACATATTCACCCATCATTAGGCTTTATTCCCCCCACAGGACGATAAACGTCGAAACCAGCTTCTAGTTTGCACGCTTAAGCTCTCCGACTCAAAGTTACCGAACACCGAATTAAAATCGTCCGGTTTGTATCGTTTCCTTTCATACCATCCTGTCTTATGACTTCGCATCCCGCTTCACACGATTTATTTCAGAAACTTATAGACATTCGGCCAAAGTATATTAAAGCTTTTTCTAACCGAATTCCGGCTCTTCGTGTCCTTCTAATCACAAATAAGCTCCTGAAAATCCTGTTCTAATTTGTTCGGAAAGCACGTTTCAGTCACCGCAGACGGTTGGATGGGATGATGGCCAACATTCCATCTCACCATCTGAAGAACGCCTTGACCGGTACTTGTCCCGTCCAGCTAGCATTAAGTCTACTTGAAGAGTGTTCAAGAAACATAGGTTGCTTCGGTAGATGGTCATTGTTTTGAAACATCACAGAAGAAGAAATACAACCATCTTTTAGACGTGCAGCTTGGTCTGCTGCAGTTCCTCCACAGTCGTTTCCCAATGTCAATGTCAAAAGCCGAGCTAGCACTGACAACAAGGGACCTCATATCAAAGGTAGAGGGTCAAGAGAATAGACAGTGCGCTCTTGAGGTAGCAGAAGTTCTTCGATTAGTTCACAAACTCTTTTTTAATCCTGATGCGCAAAAGAGTATGTGGGACCCTATATGAGGCAAGCTGGTGTGATGTAAAAAGCCGCGGCTGGGGACTTCTTCGCAACGCAAGGCACTTCATTATGCATCATCATCAGGTTCGAACATTACACATTCGTCACCAAACATGAAAGCATCCACTTAACCCCTAGCAAAGAATCACGCCGTAACCCACTGAAAAGTTGTAAGTTAAACCACATTATATGTATAGGATGATTCTTTTTCACACACACACGGTGACCAACTTGTGATATATAAACATATGGCTAACAGGTTCATAGGTCCGTTCTATCGTGCTGTTCAAGTCGGCATTAGATATCCATCTAGGAAAGCATAAGCTTGATCCCCATGTGGGAAATATTTAAAATTCGATGTCACAAAATCACACTAGCTATTTTCGCTTGCATGTGGTACTCACATTTTTTACCTGTTACATTTATATGTAACCTGCGTGTAAACTCCTCTCTGCTCACATCACAATGGTCTGAGCGAAAGTTTTCCCAAAGCTTATCAACGCATCAAACCTTTGGACGTTAATAAGACTTTCCACTCCTGGTGTATCCTCAGCTCATTTGTCTTCCCTCCTTCCATATTCACGAAGATGTTTACACCAGTAAATTCCATTTGTACTTCTAAGGTCTCCGTCATCTCGGAGTTCATGTCTGTCATACCTTCAGTCTTGCGGCTCTTGCGACACGCACTCCACCCAAACCTACCTCGGTGAGCGCATTTCTGATAAAGTTCAAACAGTATGATTGCAAAGGTAATTCTCGTACATTTTTAATCCATCCAACTACTTTGTAAGCTCTTCTGGATGGAGAACACTGGGAGGTAACGACAACAGGGAAAATACCTGGCAATAATGGACAACGATATGAAACCACAGATTCTGTGGCCGCTGCATTGGACTATTTCCTTTTGGATCCGATGCAGTGTTTCACTGTTCCGGAACCGTCAGTTATGGATTCTTTATTATTGTGGAGGGAAAAATTGGTAGCTCATGTTGTGGCTGAATTGTCCTTAGAGAGCTTTATGTTTTTGTTGCAGACGTTTCATGATTTCAACTAATCGAGCTGAAATCACCAACGAGTTCTGGTGTAGCAATGTGATGTGGCTCAGCGCTGTATCAGGGTGTAGACCAGTGCGATATTCTACTGTTGCATGCTTGGAACTAGAGTTTAGATTCTCTCTGTATGCTGTAATCAACTCCACACTGCAGCAAACGGACACTGCGTTACGTTTCCTTTTGGTGATCACTCGATTTGTAAAATCAGTCAGATTAAAATCTTGGTCTAACCTCGATCGCGACTAGACACGGGTTCCCGAGGGGAAGTGTGAGTTCCAAAGGACGTTTTTCATGGTTGCAAAGTCTCTGCGAATAGAGTGACGTAGTCTTATTAACGCTGAATCCCACTTCGGTGACTTTTATCTTCTTTAATTGACCTGGCATCAACAGGACTGACTAGTTCGTACTCTTCACTCAGATTCTTAGTCTCTGTAAAGCGCATCAGCAATAAATATTTCGAGTCCTTCTTCGAGCAGCTACTTCTGGTTCTACACGCTCTGCAAATGTTTTGATGCATTGCCTGGGGTGTTTCCACGATTAAGATGAAATGCTGTCGTTCTTGTTGTTAACCACATCCTGAAACGTTCCGAAGCGAATGTCACAGACATCATTCCTGTCTCCGGGTTAGCACAACCACTAACCCCCCGCTACGCATATAACTACGCACTGATGATGTCGCCTCGATTGGCGATGAAACGTTTGCAACCAAATTGGCCAGCTCAGCGAACAAGCCAACGACCATCTACGCTACCTGAGCTACCGACTTCTCCTCTATAGATAGATCAAAATTGGTTGTTGGTCTGTTCGCCGAGCTTAGCAGTTGGATTGCATCACCAATCGAGGTAACAACATCAGTGCAGGGTTGGGTTGAGTAACCAACTGAACGTCTTATTTCAGCTATCAATTGAGCAATGCATCAAAACTCAGTTTTCTGCTGAACGTGATCATAAGGTATACTTGGGGCCTGCGCATGAGAGTTCGGGACTTTTTACCATTGCAGATTTCAGTTTGGCTACCCCAGCCGATATCATCTTCCACTTTAGCACATTGATACTGGACACCAACAATCAGACTCACTGTTCTGAAAGACTCCAATGTGAACCGACGTTCTGACAGCCGTTGTTCAAATCCCCATTTTCGTGTACATGGACCCCAAGTGTCTTGTTCGGTGGAAGTCCCGTAACTGATCCGTTAATTTGGATATTTCCGTTGGCTAGTGGCTTAAAACGGACTTGGCCACCATACGGTGCTTCAAATGTTGCAATGCCTGGTATGAGCCAAGTTGGATCAGGCGCAATATTAAAACCTGGTGAAAAAACGACGGAAACTTGAAAAGTATCCAACAATTATAATGGCTACGTTGACTGATATTCACACTATACTAGTGCCCAAAAACTCGTGACTGCTCTCTACTCATAAGGGAAAATATAGCATCCATAGGTAAGGTCCTACTACCCACGGTGTAATTGGAAGGAATAAGTTACAGTGTTCCTCCGTTACCATCTACACAAACAACATAGTGCACAAAATGCACTAAGCACCCTAGTTTTCTCGAATTCCTCAGGTGCCCTAGCATTTAAGGCAACTTCAGGTGAAATTGCAAATACGGGCGAAATTCGCTCTGGGAAAACTTATCGTGGTTTGAATCTAGGTTCAGCTCACCGCGAATTACGTACTCGAGGGGGGGGGCAAAGAGCTACTGGATACCTTCTGAACAGATTAGTAAAACAACCCTACGCTCATAACACCTGACGAGTTTCTTTTTAATTTACGACTAAAAGAACTTTCATATCTGCTTCTTGCCCAATTCCCTATATTGTCCACCTCAATTTCATCCACCTGTGGAGAAAATTAAGCATGATTCAAGCGGTGCCCGAAACACACGATGCTCAGCGTAAGCTCATCTCTTCTGTAGACCCTGAAGATTTAGATCAGGGTTGAATTCAGACGGCAAACGGGTCTGTCTATCGTCTTGCTGTTACAAAGCAGTAGTCGCTTTGGTGGAAGTCAGGTTCAGATGGCAAGGTTTAGCTTTTCGCAGTTCTGGAAGCAGTTGGTTTCGGTCCGCTGAACTGGGTAACTCGAACGTCAATCTCGGTGAGCTAAGATTTCAAACGCCCTTTTCGTCTTCGGTGCACTGACTACATTCGAAAGCGAATAGCACTAGTGAGCTGGAGCCTCTTAACTATCTGTAGAGGGAGATACTCATCGAGCTCAAGTCTGAAGACTGAAGTAAGTGCTGCATGTTAAAAGCTAGCTTGGTGGTCCACTGTCGGATACACATCCATAAAAATGGCTGGCACAAACGAAGACTGCCCTGTGTCAACACTGGCAATAGGTACATCCCACCTAGGCTAACGCAGACAAGTTTGACCGAGTGAAGACTTCTATTGCCCGGTGGTCACGGCAAACGTCATGGTCATTCTCGTGCCTGATTGGTAAGTTATATCCACGTTATGATACTCAAACGGCGCTCGTCGCAAGACTGGAGCGTCGTTTTCCTGGTCGATCAAGTATCAGTATCAAGACCAGTTCACGTATGTTTCAGTGGCAAACGCTCGGAAGAACCGCGATCTAGTTGTCACAACCAAATCATCCATCAGACAGTTCCAGGATCGTCTTATTCTGCCTACTATTCCACCTGGCTCAAACAAACCGTGTCTCTCTTGGAATCCAACTCTGACAATTTGCTCGCTTGTGCTCAACTTTTGACCTTCATCTGAAAGTTCCAGTCTGGCATCAAAACACCGAAACAAGTATTTTAAATCACGATCAGTTGGGTTCCGTTCATCATTTAGAAACGGTGAGACACACAAGTTTATTTGTGCCGTTTGGTTTCCCGGTTGTTTGAAGATACTGGAATTAACTGGACACGACTCGAGAGTTTACCTCTGCAGCAAAGCCATTCCCAAGACAAGGCATAATTTTCCCTTCAAACTGGCGGGTTATTTTGTGGAAGCCCTGGCAATATCACATCGGAGACGGGAGGGTACTATGGTATAGTACTATAACAGTGCGGCATATATTCTGTATACCACTTCAACAGTGAAAGATTTCGGAACTCAGATTGTCCCGGGGGCGAGGACTGACATGTGGCAGGCTTTTCGTTTCATCCTCAGCGTAGTACTGACTGTCATTCTTATTGGTACCCACAACATCCAAGCAGTGGAATCTAGGTAACATACATTTGGAGTGCCTACGAACAGTCTCTGGTTTGTAGAATCTGTGAGCACAGCTCTTATTTGAATATGCTCCTGTCTTTTGAAGATTATTCTGGCTAGCGCGTACCACGTGAACTAGACTCGAGTTTTGCACCAGCTGTGGTGCATTTAGCTTCAATGAGACTTGAACTCCGAACTTCGGATGAACGAGGCGTGATGGACGAAACTGCATTTTCATGTCTGGAAGAGTCATCGTGCTTTAACGATGGTTTTCCAAAAACAGGACACACACCACGCCATCATTAGAGGAGTCGGTCAGAACAGACACATTTCGAAAAGTGTAAATGTATTGGCCTGTTTATAACTAATATACTTGCCCCACTTGTTGGAGGAACACGGCTCTGACCATACAGCTCCAAAAAGGTGCCGTGCAGATGAACTCTAGTAAGAGTGAAACCCCCTTTAGTGCAGAAGGGTTATTGTCCTAATAGGTGTGGTATGGTTAAAATTATTTATTTTCACTCCGTATATCGAGACTAGACTGCATCATTACAGTGAGCCGTGCTCATCAAAAATTTGCTTACGTCATCCTAGAAACAACATCTGGACATCATAGATGACTCACTTATGCAAGCATCAGCACTGGAATAGACGAGTAGGAACAAAACTGCCGCCAAACACCGTGGCTTGTTGCGCAAACTTCCGAGCATTGCTCTGATTGCAGAAGTAGTTGCTAGTTCGAGAAACGACAGGCTATTTGGCCTGAAAATCAACCAGTTGTACAGACAGACCGAATAATTAGGGGGTAGGGCTGTATACGAACAATCAGTTTAGTCACGTGAGGTGATCAGAAAGTGGTTTTTAACATGCACTGGATAAAACATTGGGCGTTGTACGCATTTTGTTATCGATAACTCCTCACAAATTAAGACCTCGAAAGTGATTTTCTGCACGTTATTTTAGTACACCTCAGCACTAGTTGATCAGGACAATTTTGAAGACAAAGTGACCGATGACATCTGAAAAGGTTAATTCTAAAATTGTGAGACAGCATGGCGGAAGCAGGAACGGACAGTATGCTGTAGTAGGCCTTGAAATTGGTCAAATGGTTGAATAATTATATCACTAATGAACAGGATAACACAAACCACAAGAAACTGATAGAGAGATTCCCAAGAACTTTGTAGTTGCCTTCTGACAACAAGCGAAGCCAACGACCGGTATATATATATACATACATATATATACTGCTATCTTTTCGTAGCAGTCGGGTTTCAGTGCCGTAGTTATTCTGCATGCCACACTGAATAAAACGCTTTTCTCTAAGAATAGTGAATGCCAGAAAGGCCAACAGAGAGCAGTCGACAAGGAGCAGGGAGACCTCGTGTCACACGAAACCGTATTGCGAGCCTATTTGTGGGTAAATTTCTACTGTTCGCACCGATAAAAGTGTGAGGACAATAATATTTTTTCTCTCTTTATTTTTATGAAATGAGCGTTGCTGCCTTCATCCGAGAACGCATACTCCGATTGCCCGATGGCTGGCTGTGATCACCGATACATTACCTAACACGGCAAAATAATTTTGAAAATCAAGTGTCTGGTGCTGCTCACGATGCACCCACTGCGCACACTGACAATAAGAATCAGTCGGTTGCACCTTAGTCTCTGGGTCAGATCTTGAAGTCAGTCCCCAAATTAGTCCTGATCTGAAGATTCAGTGATCAAGAAGGGAACGAAAATATTCATTTTACGACTTGACCTGGAACTCGAAAATGTTCCCGAATAACCGCGAAGCCTGGAAGATGGACCTCTCTTGTCAAAAAAAACAGCTCAAACGCTACGAGACAGATCTTTCAGTAATTAGCGAAACCCGACTGGATGATCAAAGAAAGCTAAGGGTGGATGGCTCCGGTTGTACCTTCCACCATATTTTCTATATTTTCTGCGTGGCGCCTGATTCGCATCTGTGAATTAAAGATCAATGAATCGAGTGAAATGCCTTAAACTTTAGACCAATAACCATTTGATTTGGGCTATCAAGGGTGAAGTTTGATACATTTTTTGGCGCCTGGGACCGAGTGTTACACTCAGATGTCCCACTTGAAAGGATTCTCAAGCCTACTCCTAGTTTCCCATAGGCTAATGTGACGCTCCGGTTGGTAAGAACCTAAAAGAAGACGCTGGATCCATTTAGAATCGGACCAACAAAGACAAAAAAGGAAGGCTACTTAGGACAATTTGAGCTCTATACAATCAATAAGCTATTTAATGTAGGGAGAATATCACTTGCTTGATAGACTCATCCAGGAAGCAGATACCTAAACGACTGTCATTGTGCGGCAAACAAATTTCCGCAATGTACCAAAATTTATCCACGGAGCCGAATACAGTTCGGACCGAAGTACTCATAGTACTCGGAGAAGTGCCACGTCGTGGATCAAGAGGGAACTCATCTTAGTTTGATATAAGAAGGGTGAAGAATGAGGAAACTGAATCAAATTTTTGCGGACCACTAATACAAAGGCTGGCGAAGGATCAAGTTCCAAACACACGAAAGACATTGGACCCAAATGCACACACACATCCAAACAGTTGCCATGGCAACGACTACACCACAGCAGGAAAGAGGAGATTGTCCCATCGATATCTCCCTCGATTTTTAGAAAAGAATTTGGCGTTCGGCAAGGCGTTCCAAAACACGACAAAAACAAAGGCCTGAAAACAATTCAGAGGCACCAGGATCAAGATTCTAAAACACCTGCAGGAAACAATAAAATTAGTACTTTACCAAGAGAAGTGAAGAGCTCAAGTCGTACGCGGACTGACAATGCCCCAAAAAACGAAAATTTAATACATTCAGCTGACAGAATATAGACAAACTGATAAAAATTAATCAAGCCCGGCGAAATTCCGGCGGCTGGGAGACCAACAATACTCAGTTGGCCAGGAAATTCCGATTTAAGCCGCATAGTCCATCCGCCCCTACCTACAGGTACAGAACTGCAGAGGGTCATAAAACGACTATGAAATGAGAGTTCGGCTGGATTGGACGACCTTCCCGTTGAACTATTAGATGTAGAAGGACCGATGGGACGAAATTTGCCTCCCGTGCAGAATTCGGGGAGCTGGACGATATTCCGCAGAAATTCATGGATGCAAAGATAATTTATGGTCTTAAAATGATGGAAATCGTCTGAGGAAGACCAACTTCCCCGGAATTAGTCTATGGCTCGTTTCCTGCTCAACAGTATTGCGGTCGATAGCATTTTGAGAGAAAAGGTTCCTAAAGAGCAGCGTGTTTCAACGTGATCGAAGTACCCCTGACTCAATTTTTGACGCAAGACAAATATAAGGCTGTGTCATGGACGGGGTCAATCACTCTACGATCGGGTTGTGGACCCCATATAAGTTATCCATCCCTTCAACAGGGAGGCTCTGTGGATCGTCCTACGAAGCCCGACTGTCCGGGCATATTTGTCAGAGCGGTCAAAGTGATTCATACTGGGATGAAAGCCTGGGTGCTAACCTGTGCAGCTATCTCGAACGAACAAGACCCTGACCTTTAGAAGGCGATATATTCCGGTTCTTGACTGATTTCATGTACATTATCTGCGCAAAATCATTCGGATCCAGTGAACTGAAAATACCGAGCACCGAAGTCCTTGAAAGAGCACATGACGCTGGAGTCAACTGCAGTCTAATGCCCAGTCAGCATGGAGAACACCTTAACTAGGAGGCGTTGGTAGAGTTCAGCTGCGATGCGTTACGGTGCTGAGACACTACCGGGCCAATCGACAAAGACTGAATCGCTCCGGTGCAGCATCATGTGGGTTTGTGCGAAGTACGGATGCACTTACCTCAGCAATATCGGCTTTGTGCGTCACTGGGTTACTCATCAGTCCATCCAATAAACGTAATCTTTTGGAGCCCAGGTAAATCTGTTCTATTTTCTAATGATTTCCCGCCCGAAATCGCCATCATATGGATAATATAATGAACCCTCAGCAACATGTTGTCCGTTACCACTTGGACAGTTTGCTAATGCGTGACCCTGGTAACAATCGCATTGTGCTATACTGGAGAAGCTGTAACATTACTTGAAAACTTAAAGGAAATGAGGAATGAAGCTGGATTGTCGGTGATGAGCAACTCGCTGGTACTGATAAATTTGTTATGCTACCATATTTAGGCGAGCTAATGGCCTCTGCGAACCCTTGTCAAGTAAGAATAATGGAGCACTTGAGAATATTGGTTTGCCCAACCAAAGTCACGATTTTTCATTGTTCATGAGATGCATTTTTGTGACAATGCCACCAATTGGTTGATCTACCAGAAAAATGTATATACTTACTCGACTGAACTCACAACTCATAAGGTTGCTGAAAACGCCGTGACACATAGTGACCGGTTTCGCTTTTCTCGGAGCTCATCGCGTAGTCAAAGTCCCTAGAGTTTTCGTTAGTCTTATGTTCAATTTAAACACCAAACTATACAGGTTCGCCAGATACACCCATTTGCAAACCAAGTTAATCTTAACGAGTGTTTCAAATGAATCGTACCTGCAGCCCTCGTCTGTGATGCTCTCTAACTGAATATGAGGCACAAAAACCACTTCATGTTCCAGCTGGGGGATTTTCAAGATACCGCAATAAATTTTCTCGGCGACACACATTACTCACCAGGTTGCTTAGAAACTCTCATGGGGAAATGTACATTGAAATCCCAGAAGGACAACTGCATTTTATCATGTTTTTGACAAATAGGCCCCCTCCCGTGTTCTATCTTGCTAAACTAATTTGAAACGATCCACAAACGTTCGTAAGGATCCCGCACATCTTCAACCAAAGATATTACCGTAGCAAAAATGCTCATCTCATCTTGGTCTCGCTAAACTCATGTGAACCATGTATGGAAATAAAGAAAGATGATTGTTGGTACCAATTTAATTCACGCTAAACAAATCACATCTCTGGATTCCAGATGAGGTTCTTCGATGGTAAGTTAACATACAACAATCTAATCTGAAGGTGAACCGAAAATTTATTCGGGTCCACGGAGGCTATTGAAGTGAGGCTGATATTGCCTTTCATGGGAGTGTGTTATTTCAGGCTAAATCTTCAGAGCCATTTATCACTTTAGGAAGCTGGCTCAGATTGATTCTACCAAATCGGGCAACGAAAATTTTGAACTATCCTACCTACTTAACCAACATAAGTAATGGTCGACGAAGAGCTCCTTCAGAAAAAATTATGCAATAAAATATGCTAGAATTCCTTTAAACTTTAATCTTTGTTTAAATCCTGGCCCTCAACATTCGGTAGGACGTCCTGTGATTGGCCCGCAAATTAATGCAGACCTAAAGTGTGCCCCACGAGAAACGCTCATGCAGACGGAGGCCTGTTGTTAATGCTCTAACGGAACCCGAAAACTAGTTATACGAACGAGAAAACGGGGAGCACTAACAATGTCCGCTTGTTGAGCAAAATTATTACAATAGATATATATGCAAACAAGGGACTTATCGTTTTGCAGGTACAGTTTGATAAATCCTGTTGTAAATCCGGATGCAGGTTTCGTGTCTTCTTCGCTGTTGTAACAGCCACACGTAGTCCTGGATATCCGTGAGTGAAACGCCGTAAAGATCTTGAACGGCTCTGCTCCGAGCTGGACGACGTGCGAAGCTCTGTTGAGTCATGTCGTGTTGCTGTGCTGGCATACTATTTGTAGGACGTTTGCGTGTGTGTGGGTGTCAGCACATGACTTTTTGCTACCGTATCAGACGGTAGACAGTCGATATCGGATGTGTATCGTGGTTTGTACTATTAGGGAAAAAAGAACGAGGTCTTGGGATGAAGGGCTTGACCGTGAGCTGCATAGTCAAGTTAGTCACGATTGTAGCGTGATTTGTGAGTGCAAGGAAAAAAATAGATCTCGTGATCCAGCGAGTGGCGGTGACCTGTACAATCATGTATGTGGCGAAAAGGTAGCTACAATGTCAGCGACTAAAAGGCACCAAGATTGTTTCCCATTGAACAAATTCGACAAGGTTCGGAAGGCAGTGACAGGGCCGGGTACTCTGCCGCATCCGTCCAACACGCTGCAGTGCTCATGAGCTAGAATAGTGCACCTAAGTGTGTGGATGTGTGTTCCTATCCCATGCTGAATTACGATTGGCTATGTGCTACCTTGGCTGTCATTAACCAGGATAGGACAATATAAAAGCATATGACAGAAACCAATAATCCCCCATATCGTTGCACCAGCATTACAGCTGTAATTCTCGGTTCTCCGACAACTAACCGATTTGTCAATTAGGCTTTAGCCTACGATTCCTGATGGTGACCACCACTCGTTGGCTAGAATCAATGTGGCTCACAAATCGGAAGATTTTACACACATCAGATTGGCGGCAGGCTAACCTTGGAAAATGTGACGGAAGCCATCGGGGAACGAGGAAATTAGTAGTAAGGATATTTAGGTGTGAGTTGTACGTGGTAGTGCCTAAATGTATTCCGAGAAGCTAGCAAGCTTCAACCTTAGGTTGTTCACCATCGCCGACACCACGACTCTAGATGGTAAGTTATCACAGAAGTTGAAGATACTCAGGACGTTTTCTGATCATTCTGAAGCTTGAAGCTGAGGATTGTCCTAACATTCCTGAGCATCTAATGCTTGAAGGAGATTCAGACGTACTGCATTTCGGACTTTTAGTATGAACTTGCTGAAAAAAATTTGAAGTTATCGGCCACCAGTAGCTTAGTATAAAGGGGCCGATACTTCTCATCTCCCTAAATCAACGATCGTCTGTCAGAGAAAGGACTTGGATGAAACAGATGAAGCTGGCTTCAGGATTGTGACAAGCATTTCTATGTAAGTCCGCTGTACCTTATTGGCAACCCACCTTGAAGTCTCTTACTGCATGTACCTCTACTGTCGACCACTGGGTTTAGAACGGCCCAAGGCTATCCCGTCTCTATTGTGATACCGATTCATCCTGCTCCTCTGACACCATCACAAAGATACTGGACCTTACCGCGGTGTGACGATAACCCATACTCGTAAAGGTACGTGACGCTCCGACAGGCTCTCATACCAGGTTGGATATCCGGTTAGAACAAACTCCAGGTCCACCAGGTCGAGAGTTGGAACAGTTGTGGTGACTTGTCCCTCAAAATTTAGATTACCCTGACCCTCACGCCAACCATCCCTGTCCTGTACCTTGAGGAAAACCTCCCACGTATCATGACAGTATCCCTGCCCATTTGCAAGTCTGAATTCCACAATTACGTATAATCTCACGCCACATCGACCGTCGTGTGGTGCTACCAGCATACAGCAGGGCTGTAAGGCGAAGACAGCCTACTGCTGACGGCTCCTTTCTTCTTTCGTACATTCACACTTTTCCTCTCGCAATTCCGTTGCTAGAAACATCTCCGTAGGCTTATTCTTAATGACTGACAGATCCGTTGCCCGCCCATTGATGTTAGCTACAGTATCTACACCACAGTCACAGACACTTCAGAATAAATCCCCAAACCCCGACGCTCATCTTATTTGGCAGTATTCAACGTTCGCTGTCTGAAAAAAGCCGGAGAGCAGAGCAGTCTTGCATTCACGATGGACTCGTCTTCTACTGATGTGTGTTGCCATCTGAAAAGAGGACCCAAGTAAAGCTGTTAAAATGACCTTCCCGAGGTTTCCTCTTGTTTCCATTTGCGCAGTTGTGGTGATCCTGGAGGCACTGGTTCTGTTGGTAGCTGGGATGCTACCAAAGACAGAAGGCGAACATTGGGCGCAGACATTGTTATAGTTGCTGGGCTATGAATGCGCAAGTAGGTGGATTTAACTTTGCTGACGCTCAAGTTGGTGGTCATCTATTACTGGAGTCGAAGAGCACGGACAAAGACAAACGCCTTCTACAGTTATGTGCTGACCACAGATTGTATCTGTGCAAACGAGGCCACCTGTCTATATGTTGCTCCCCACCCCATGTGAGCCAACCTCCAACCCAGATAGACCACATCGCCACTAGCTAAAAATGGTGTAGGTCATTCACTGAAAGTCGGTCGTCCTGGGACACGCGCCCGGTCGCCGCTGCTACTTGTTGTTGTACAAGATGCACACACCTCACAAGGATATTGTGATGCTCTCCGGCCCTGCTGTGAAACAAATCTATCAGAATAACCTATGCGATCCGTTCAAGATAACACATCTAATATCGAAGTTGCTTTCCAAAACCCTGCGAGATATTGGGCACTGCTTATGGAATGGCGTAACCAACTAGATTCAAGCGATGGATCCAGAGTAACACTCTGAAACTGCTCGAATGATGTGGTGGCCAATCGGTGCTAGTATCGTTTGTGATGGCAGTTTCTATCCAGGTTATCTGACTGAGAATTAGAGGTATAGGCACCTCGGGTGTTTTTGTGTGCTAGAGCAAGGACCACTTCCTCTCCCACTTTTCCCTTCCTTTCTTTACACAGTTTCATTCCAATAAATTGCTGTCAAGTACCAGTGTTCTCCTCTGGTGTTGTCACTTGATGGTGATGATGATGATGATTAATGATGATTGATGATGATGGTGATGATACTACTCCACCAAGGAGCGTTTCCATTCCCACCGATTCGCTCCATAGAGGGGAAAATTTTTCTGCAATTGCATAGGCTTGCTTTTGTAACTGTCTACCGCGTACTGGTGCAGCTAATATCAGCGGTTGTCCGTTGTGTGTAATAAGACGCCTGCATTCGCAGCGTTATGGTGTCGGTGGTTTTATGTATTCTCCCGTATTTGTAAGGCGCTATCACTTCTTGCAAGCTAAACTGATCTTCGTGAGGCCATGATAGCTGTTACCTGGTGGCTGCTGGATACACAGCTTTTGAACATCGTTTGGGTGTCTTATGAGCACAAAATCTAGTGTGCTCGATATGCTCCCTAATCCTCCTATATGTTTAATGAGAGCTGAGTCATGTAGCAGCATCATTAAATGATCCATTTAGATAGCTTTGTAACTTCCAGACTACATCATTCAAGCAGTGAATAATCTTCTTCGATCTGGTCAACACCGTAGGCAAACTACTACTAGAGATCTGGTTTGAATCTGAAGTTCAAAAGCTGTACGCTAAGAGTGATCAACATAAAGCGTAATCGTTGTATGCATTAATTTGCCATTAGGAGAATGGTCCCAACCGTGTGTCGCCCATCTCCCTCTCAGCTCTGTAAACCAGATATCTCAGGGGACGTAAGTTAGCGGTAGATGTAGCTGACTTTATCCACGTTTATGTGACTGCTGTAGCACTGTAGCATCAGATATTTCAGCTCTCAGCCCAGCCCACTTTTTATGCTCATGTTCCCAAGAACCCAAATTTTTCAACCGGCTGATGAAGGTCAGGAGCTACCTCTCTCGGACACAAAGCCCGATAGTTGTATACTTTTTATCGCATGGTTATCCGGGCCACAGTAAGTGGCTCATGGCGCCTCTTCTAGGTGCATTCAAGTAGGGGGTGAATGATGCCAAGAAATCAGTAGAGCATCTTCTACCATCTGCGTCACGTACATCGCGTCACGTGCACAGAGCTGTTTGAGTGCGAGTCTCGGTACGCAATTTGCATGCACAAACCGTTGTGACTGTCTTTGCATATAGTACGGGCTGTGTACCGTGTACTTTCATCGCCTCTGTGCGCTGGCTATATGTTTCAGAATCGGAACAATTCTGAGCATGATTATCTGGAGCCTTTCGTACATATTCAGCCGAGTCTCGATTCGGTAATAGCCCACCCTTCCACTCTCCAAGCCCTAAATTTCTACTTCTGAGAACGTGATTTCCAATGCTTACCATCGTAACTAGATTAACGATGAGGTATTTGATCACTCTCTTCCCCTGTCCACCATCTCTCGCGATTAGCTCTGGAATCCCATGGATAACAATGATCTTGTGTCCACAAGATACAAGGTCTACATTTCTCTCTGGTTCCCCGGGAGCCTCTTTGGTAGCCCTCATATTCATGATGTCCTCCGTGCCCACTTTATTAGTCTAGTTTAGGTTGCCTCGATCCCGAACTAAGGCCGCCACCATGTCGTCGTGGTCGGACTTAGTACTGAAATGACCCTGTGAGTCACGCTTACTGGATCTCAATTCCTTAGGGTTCGGTCATGCAAGGGAAGCCATTGGGAAGCAGCCTGACAAAGAACGGCGGGTCCCTGTACTTCTAGTAGTTTCACTACGATTCGATCCGATCCGGAGGTAAAGTCGTACTGTCCTCTACGATAGGAATGTTGAGACGGTAAGGTATTCTCTTCAAGCAAACATGTTTATGGGTGCAGTGACGTTGTCTCCCTCCTCCCGAGGAAGGAGAGATTGTAAAAAATCTGACCCTAAAAAACCACTCCGATCGCCCGACGGTTAACCGTGACTACCGCCACACTATTCAATACGGTCAAAATATTTTTAGAACCAAACAATCTGTTAATATTGTGCGCACCCTGCATCCTCAGGCCTGACTAACCACTACAGTCAAGTGGTTCAAACCGTATAGGGTCCCTCAATAAAACCGTAACAACCGCTAACTCGCGGTCCAGAGATCTCCAAGCAACTCCCTACATCCTGCCACTGACTCATGGGCCTGATTTTGAGTCAAATGCTCAAGGTAGGGCATCTCAACCAAGCCCCATTCTTCAGCCTGGACACTCAGGAAGTATCATTCCTCTTTAAAGCTCTTCATTCGCTGACCCCTACTCACATGTCCCTCACCCGAGGCCTTTTGTTCAATCGGAGGTTGGACAAATAGCTAGAATCTGAGATGAGGATCATTAGACTTGGATGGTTCACAAGTGTGCGCCATAGTATTTTGATTTACAGCCCTCAAGTTAATCGTCCCAAGATATACCCAGCTGCATCGATGAGGGTATGATTTGCCCCCATAGTTTCCGGTGCTTGTATTTCCCTCTAAAACCTTAATGAAAGAAAAAACTAATTCACTGTGTATGCTAGGGTTTTGGTGAGGTTTGCACACCATACACTATCCCGGTTGGAAACACTGGTACTAGGTGAGTTCAGTCCTCTGTCGGCAGACAACAACAATAAGTACCACAGCCAGAACCACAAGACGGATTTTAGATAGACGCCATTTATTAAAAGAATTCGGAAGGGTGGACGTCCAGTTGACGAAAATCAATCAGATGAGACTTTTATTTTTTTCCAAAAAGTTGTCATCAACTGTGAGATTGGTATGGAATGATGAAACACACAGACATACCGATGGAATTAACTCTTATCTAATCAACGAGTACCAATTTATGTTTTTTGGCCTCATATTAAGGGTTTGTTTCTCTCGAAAGTACACAGAAATTGCAGAAAGATGGATGAATTCAAACCAATACTCCCTGTCATTAAAGAGAACTTTGAGAACAAGTGATTTCCAGATTAGCCAAACCTGCATAAAAGCAAACGTAATAAAAATAATTCATCACAGATAAATTAATACGGAGAATGAGCAAAAGAATTAAGTTCGAGAAACCTCGCACAACAAAAACGAAACTCCAACAACCAACGAAATATTATACGCTGATCCAATTCATCCCGTTTTATCGACTTGAACCGGTATTGCTATCTATACGTATTATAACAATGGATATTGTGTTCGTTTTCAACGTTCACTTATGGACTAACTAAACTCCAACCAGGAAACATTAGCACGCAGTTTGCCAGCTGTGTTTGTGATTATTAGTCTGTTGAAGGCGATAATCCACGAATAGGTAGGACTAAATGGTTTAAGCAACTTCCATTGCGAACTTTTTCTGTTTGAGATGGTAGACCGTCGGTGATAGACCGATTGTGTCATCGAGTGGCGATTTCGATGAAATGAAATTTTGTATCTTCAGTGGCAGGTGTCTCTTTTTCTGAGATCCCAGTGAGCACGAATTACTCTTCTACAGTACCCACGCATATGGTATTCGTCAGCTCAGTACGGATGAGTGACGTGGAAATGTCTTAATTGTCACATCGATGTTGTTCGATGGAACAGTGAAATCCGTGGAAACTACTGGAAACTTGGTGAATATCGAGTTGACCAGAGTTCATACTTGCTTTATTCCAACTTTATTATCATCAGTCTGCGTTTCGAATGTGATTTGTCCAGATGATTAGCACTCTCAGTCTATGCTGGACGAGGCCAGGCAGAGTTCAGTTATTCATTAGCATGCCAAGCTCGACATAAGTCGTAGAGGGCTTACGATGTGTTCGAATAAAAATCAAGCAATCTAAGATGAAATCACTATAGTATTTTGCGTTTATGAAATTCCGCCACCTCTGATCCACATATCATCGCATTATGAATAGCGTTTGCTGTTATAGCCCTTGTGTTAAAGACGTCATTTGTTTTCGAAAATATCTGGGGCGAACTGTCCACACATGAATGCGCGTGGTTTCCAGCACTCGTTTCATATCGGGACTTTAGTTTGTATAACTAGTTTATCCTGCTAGTGTTGTGGAAATGATCAGCCACTTCAAGTCCCACTCCACGAACAATTTTGAACTCATCCTTAATAGCGCGTTAACCTGCAAGCGGATGGAGCATGCTTAGAAACCAATAGGGTTGGTTCGACCTTTGTTGCTATCTTAAGCGTAATCTAAACGGATGCCTGTCTTGTCGGCATCAATCTTGCTGTTCGAATAAGATAACTTCGGTTTCCTGTGAAATAGTAATATACACTCATAACTCCATGGTACTGAGATTCAATGGTCTATTTGCGCCATTTTCTTGAAGCAACCACCGACTAGCTACGCTATCAACATATTACTAAAAAGCAGAGCCTATGCATCACCTTCTGCCTGACGGACAGCGTTCACACAATACCATTACGATGCGCCACCGCATTTGTTAAACTTTGCTTGAATATACCACACTATCTGTGTCATCATTTTGCTTTTCCGCCTTATGGAATGACTATCCTCCACCCAACCAGTCGAATGAGCCATTACTAATCGCTGACAGCTACATGTTTAAAAGAACTATTGGAATTTTGTTTACGGACTGTCATCAACGTCACAAAGACATCATTTCGCGAGTAAAGTACAGCATATTTTTGATAACACAACTTCAAGCAGTTCCATGCTTGCTCTATACGGAAAGGTTGACCACTTGCAAGTACACAGATAAGTACGCGTTCAGTGATGGGGCGGAAATCGCGTACTGATTTCAGATGGTCCGTGTTTTCTGCCACATTCGACCTGGCCTCGTGCAACCTATGGCTTGAAAGAGTACTCATTTCTAAACGCAGGAACATTGAATGGTTACTAGCGTAAACTGGTTTGGGTGTGGTTCATTACCTTATCACTTCGGAGGGAAAACACCTTTTTCAATGCAATCCTATACATTCTGTCTTCGTTTTGTACAGACAAATGTACATGCATGCGCTTGCAAGTGAAACCGTGCATCACATAAGCCACACAAGAAGTAAGGGGGTAAAACCGGTAGAGATGTTTTCTATCGTCGATGGCGCGCAGCCAGTCGGGGGGATAAGAAATATGGCGGAGTGGTGCAGCAGGGTCGGGGTGGACGCTGATAGAAGAGCAAACAGGTGCAAAAGGAATATGGTGTCGTGATTGAAATATGTGAGCATATCTCAATATGGAGAACAAAGGTTAACTAGGGAAAGCCAAACCATGACTCTTCCAAAATCCAGGAACCATGTGCGAAAGCATTTATAGTGAAAGCACTGTTGTTTTCGACTGCGAATGACCGGCCGGGAACAAAGTATGCATATCTTGTGCTCTGGACTCAAAAGCGAGTCAACAGGACTGCGTCTGTATTGTCTCTACCTCAGACGAGTATAAAAAACAGCAAAAGTAGGTCAGCTGACTACGACAATCAGAAAAGAGCTCGGCTCTGGCAGCAGTAACCCTTCAGGGCACTACAGGGACGTATAGTTACAAGTTTTGGCGCTTTTAAGTACAAATGGGTGATAATAGAAACATATGCACATAAAAACCAGTCGTTCTTATCCAACTATACACTGCTTTTCAGGAGCTCTGAGAAGCCCTGTGCACATGTGAATTGTGGGATGCGACTAGGCGGTTTGCTGGCGTTGATAGTCGTATGGGGTGTATGAGCAGGGAATCCACACACAGAGGGGACAACAACGGGATGCGCAGTGAAAGGCATGGGGACCGTTTGATAAAAGTCTCGGCCTATTGCACAATCACCGGAACAAATCAAAACACATGCACAGCCGTCGTTTGCCAGAACAATGTACGAGAAAACTGAGGGGTAAAATGCGATAGAATAAAGGTATGAATAAGCACTGCCTCTAATGTTTGATGGTGCATGTATAAACGAAATGAAATGTTAAAATGCATTGTGAATGTGACTGTTCACCTCCAAACACTGCTGAGGATTAATCATGAAGACGTGACTTTGGTTCATCACAACTGCATTAAGAAAACACCAGATGCACTCTGAATAGTCACAGTTGATAGCCCACACCAAAAAAATTTGACATGATTTTTAAACTGTCGCATGTAGTGACTAGTGTTATCATTGCGGCAACGAAACTTATTGAAGGACTTCCAAAGGCTCATGTTCACTAACAATTAAGTAGTAGGCTATTTGTCCGGATTCGAGTATTAGTTGTATGGACCGTAGTTCATGTTATCTGCATTCATCGTGGACACATTGCACACGATCATGTTGGAACTAATCACGTCACAACCAGAAGGCGGCAGAATGTTTTGAGCAGCGGTTGGAGCTTCTTCAAAAATAGAGTGAAGTGATGGGCTGTACATCGGGTGTGGAGTGGAAAGATGTGAATGATTTTCAACACCGAGATCAGGGCGATTAATTAAGGGTACCGCAGCTGTGGGACCTCTGATGTTGTGTGGTGCGGCACTTGTTGTCACCATGGAATGGTCCGGACAATTTGAAGTTGGAGTGCGTTCTAAAGGAAGGTACTGATGTGTTTGGATAAATGGTTGGGCGGTCTGAGACTGATTTGTTCCCATCTGACAATGCGAAGAAGGGGAATGGCACATGGTTTCGGTCGTATATGTGTTGTATTGAGTAGGTGGATGTGAGCATCTTGAAGCTGAGGTTTCGTTATGCATGTGTGTTTGTTGTGTGTCTTCAGATGGAATGGTGTACGTCAAATTCAGTTCATTTGGTACCATCCGACTTGTTCGTAAGCATCGATCATTCAAAGGCTGTGGAAACTCGTGTCCAGGGTGTCTTGGCCATTGAGGCTCCACACGCCCAGCATATCCACAGGTGGATTCTGGATTGGAGCGTGATTGAAGTGGTTCTGAGAAGGTCTGGGATATATGGAAATTTTCATGAGATACTGGGAGCAGGTCGTTATGCACCGAAGTAGGAGAGACGTGATCAGAAGGAACACTTGCTTGTCGATGTAAGGTTTGACGTGAAGGAGTCCAATGGGGGTATGCAGTGTGAGGGTGAGATAATGCACGCCAAGCTTGCACCTCATTCGGTGTGCTCGCAACGGGGGGTAGTGTGCGCATTTCCGCTTGTGTTCCATTGTGATGCCCTTTGAAGTACGATGACGGGTCAAGATAGGTGGTTACCAGGTTGTCTGTATTTGACGCTTGAGCGGACGGATCTGAGTATCCAAAAGAAATCTGGTTTCGTGCATAGAAAGAGTGGTCGGGTCCTGGACAGAATCGGTGTAAACAGCTTTCGGGTTTCCATTGATCCGCTATATTTTCCGCTGTGCCCGAATCGTGCATTGGAGTGCGTTGCCAAGGTGACCAATGTGGAGTATAAGTCGATATTTGTTCGGGTGGATTAGACATATGACCGGAGTGGATAGGAGACGACTGGTTAATGTTAGGGCAACCAGGTAAGGCACAGACACAAGACCAAATTAAGCCGTGATGTGGTTCAGTTTGCTGCTGAGGTAGATTTTTAGTTCCAACGCCACACATATCCCCAGTGCCTCGATTTGCATAAGTGGGAATATGCGGTTGAGGAGTCCTCACAGTGTTACTGTCGTTGGTTATGCCACATCCACTTCCGGCATTCGAAGAGCCCATCGACCCAAGTCCGCTACTTACTTGTGAACTGGTAGCGGAGAGTCTTTCAACGTCCACCTGAGACATACAAGACTGACTCACTGGTTGTTGACGAGGGTTACTCAGGGGATTAGTAACTGCCGACGGGGAACAACGACATTGGTTTGAAAGATGGGTGTGACAGTCAGAGGCAGCAGTACAGCTGTCTGCTTCGCGTGAATTGACCATGACTGATGGCGGTGGTGTAGGAAGAGGACTTGATGAAGACCGAGTACGATAGGCAGCAAAATTGGAAGCACAATCTGGAGGTGGGTCGTGCTTCGGGTTTTGGAATCCAGTCTGCACAGTAACTCCCGAACCGATTCCAGAGGAAGCCGTACCACTCCCCCGTTCCCAGTGATCTGTAATAAGAAAATACGGCTAGCTTACCGATGCATTCTTAATTGATTCCCAAAATGACAGTAGTTAATGTGGAAAGAGGCAGTTAACTCTAAATATGTCGTAATACTTCTTCGAGCAACTCAACTCTGCCGCGAGGTGTCAGTTCGCTTGTCGTGCCCGTTGGGAGTCCCCAGTATGGCACGTAAAATTTCGGCAACTTCCTTTTAAGGACTTTCCACAAATTGATGCAGTGTTTATATTTCACCCGGCGTAGTACAACACGAACACCATATAGGATGAAAATGTCTTAGCAAGATACCACATCCTCTCCCAAATATAATGGCGCCGCATAGTGGAGCAACGTTATCAGGAACGGTAGAAGTTTTATCTCTGGAAGAGACGACTCACAAATGCGAAAAATAAGTGACTTTTATTCAGTAGCAAAAGCCGATCCGGTAAATAATCACCGGCATTGTTTAGAAGGCGTGTCAAATGTTCTTGCTACACTAAACATCCTGCGAAATTAACCAAGGTGAAGAAACATTGGCTCCCTAAATTTGCGAACTAGATCAAACGACGTTACTGTTTATCCACTTCGGTCACAGATGAGGAAAACGATTCTTTTATTAGACCCCGTTAGACGTAGAGTTATTCGTTTGAACACTGCCAAATAGCAGGAACTTTGACGATGAATAAAATAAGGAATAAACTAAAATTCTGTAACCCCCCGATATGAAACGAGTGCTGGAGATTATGCACACCCATGTGCGGACAGTTCGTCCCTGAAATTTTTGAACACAAATAACGTCTTTACCACAAGGTGTATAACAACAAACGCTATTCACACTGGGATGATATGAGGAGCAGAGATGGCAAAATTTCATAAATGTAAAAAAACTACAGTAATTTTATCCTAGACTGCTTGATTTTATTAAATATAGAGTAAACACTCTACGACTTATGTCAAGCTCGGCAAATTAATGAATAACTGAACTCTGCCTGGCCTCGTCTAGCATAGACTGAGAGTGCTAATCATCTGGACAAATCACATTCGAAACGCAGACTGATGATAATAAAGTTGGAATAAAGCAAGTATGAACGCTGGCCAGCTCGATTTTCACCGAGGCCCCAGTAATTTCCGCGGATTTCGCTGTTCCATCGAACCACATCGATGTGACAAATAAAATCTTACCGCGTCGCTCATCTGAACTGAGCTGATGAATACTATATGCGTGGGTACTTTAGAAGAGTAATTCGTGCTCAATGGGACCTACGAAAAAGAGACACACCGCCACTGAAGATATAAAAATTTCATTTCATCGAAATCGCCACTCGATGTTCGCAAGGGTCTACCACCGACGGTAAAACCCTATCTGAATCTACAGACTCTTGATCTAACATCAAATAGAAAAGTTCGCAATGAAAGTTGCTTAACCCATTCAGTCCTATCTATTCGTGCATTATCGCTTTCAACAGATTAACACTCGCAAGCACAGCTGGTAAACTGCGAGTGAACGTGTCCTGGTTGGAGTTTAGTTAGTCCATAAGTTAACTTTGAAAAAGAACGCAGTACCGGTTGTTATAATGCCTATCCGTTGTAATAGCGATTCAAGGCGATAAAACAGGGTGAGTTGGATCAACGCACATTGGTTAGTTAGTTGTTGGAGTTTCGTTTTTGTTGTGCGAGGTTTCTCCAACTCAATTCATTGCTCATTCAGTTGGATCAACGCACATTGGTTAGTTAGTTGTTGGAGTTTCGTTTTTGTTGTGCGAGGTTTCTCCAACCTAATTCATTTGCTCATTCTCTGCATTCATTCCTCCGTGATGAATTCTTTTTCCTGGTTGCTTTTATTCAGATTTAGCTAACTGGGAAATCACTTTTTCTCAAATTCCTTTATAACGGGAGCCAACATATTGGCCATACACAGATTCACCATGTTGTGGAAGGGTGTTGTGGGCTATTGCCCGTAAAGGCAGTGAATCTCAGAACAAACAACAAAATCAAAACCGTTCCCACGGAGGATTTTACTAAATTTGAATGTAAATATGGAGTGCGGTTTCATGGGCGATTGTCTCACTAGGAAAAGCCCCATAGACGAGATATTTCTGAAATTCCTGCAGATGTTTTCCCAAAACTAGCAGGGTACAATTACTCTGTCCTTCTCTTCACACTTTGGATCCAATATCACTCAGGACTGATGATTTGTGCTTCGGAAACGCTAAAACTGCCACCTACTACTTCACTGATTATGGTCGGATGTAAATTTGTTCCAATTCAACCAAATTAACACAATCAGGAAACAGGCACTATTGTTACTTCCACTAAACTGTTGGTTACTACACTGAGTGAGTCCAAAATAAACCGATCTTGCTCGATTATCCATCCAAATGAAACGACTGTTAATTACTCAACCACTTACTTTAAATCTATGAGGATTTTCTCCGGAGAAGTCAAAGCATGGTTCTGATAAGCTTAGCGATATGGGACCACCATCAGCTTTGAATTGAAGATCTGGTTATCCAAACTATTCGTTATTACTCCATTCATATAATGTACTTGAAGATCGCGCAGTCTCCTTGGTCAACCCACCCACGCCTCTGCGGATACTAAAAGTAGCTACAGACTACTTTAAACGGAATGAAAATCCAAATGTTTAGCGGCTCCCGAAGGGGATAACGTTGAGCAGATCGCCTATGGTGCCATGCATCAGGTACTGATACCAAAACTTCGTCTTATTATTGGGCTACCTGTTCATGTTTACCATTCCGATTATCCTTTGAGGTCTGCCGTTTCAAAGACCACAGATAAAATCCAATGACACAACCGGAAAACTAATCCGGCTTGTTGACGCCTCAATGACAACCGCTGGCTGCAGTGGCTATATTCTAAGAAGACACCTTAAAGAAGATAGTGTAGTGTTATAAATTAAACGTCTTGCCTCGCTAGAGAATGTTCTCTTAGGATCTTTCAGAACTCTGGCTCAGAACAACCGAGATTCTCCGTAAGAAGCACCACATGTTGTGAGTCAGTTCGATTAATTTCCGTTGCACCAGTAAAAAATGACACACACTTTTGGTGTTTGCCAACATCCAGCTAAATAAAGATACTCTGAACTTCGGATGCGATGGCCTTCATTTGCCTAGCTAAGTCTCGTTAATTCGTACTTTATCTCCAGTTGCATACGGATACATGGTTCCATAGAGGGTAGATTTCAGACAATATTCACATTTGCACAAGGTTAGTAAAATCTTCGGTTGTTTCCATTTCCTAAATGTCTTTCTGAAAGGATACGTTGAACTCCAGACCAAAACCTGAGCTTGCAAGACGGCTTGAATGATATGCACCCAGAAAACATACGGTATGTTCACCTGATGAGCGAGTTTGAGTGTTCGGGTTCGGGTCCGAGAATTCCATCTCTTTTCTTCTTGTCTTTCTCTCATCAACGGACCACTCAAACGCACTGTGGGAAACATCTCTACTTGCTTATCGTGTGTGATCTACGGGTTCGCTGCTAAGCGATACACAAAAAAGTGGGTGTTCCCAAAGAGATGAGTGTGATAAAGGTAACTCCAACCGCATCACAAGCGCTCAGTAGCCCATCCCCTATTGAAAAACGAAGCCATTTCTGACGCCGACAAGTGCAAACTCTATGTAATTTTAAGTAGTAGTTTTATCCCCCTTTATCACAAAGGATGTGCTACCACAGCATCGTTCTCCCGTCTGGTGGTGCATGCCTTCAGTTTGAGCATGGGCAAACCTACAAAAAATTTTGGGTATCGTACGGCCTGATAATTGTTTATTACTTGTAACCTTGTCAGTAGTATACATATGTTGTAGTTTATTCAGGACCTGGATCTGGTGATACGCCATGAAGCATAGTTTGAACAGTCGTATTTTCGCCCGACTGTGAACATGGGTAACATCCTAAAGAGGGATACACCCGGTGATACAATCGGTCCCAACTTAATAATGCTATTCATGAGCCACTGTCTTCGTAACGGCGATAAAAATAATATTGTAATATATTCCCAAAAAGCCGTAAGAAAGTGGAGTTATGATGAACCTCCGATCACTGCACAGCCCGAACCAGCTGGTGGGTGCAGCACAAATCCGGTAGTGCAGCTGATAGGAAAATGGAGAGCAGAGAACTGGAAAGTTCACGGTTTCACCTGAGAAAAAGCTACATACACATAGAACCACCACCAACTTTAAGAATAATACCAACATGTTGGTCAGTCGAACGCCTACCGAATCCCACATGATACTCTTAGTCTGATTTTCTCCAGCGTGCGATCTGCGTATACGAAAGCCTGAGTGCAATGACTTCCAGGTAACTGTATTTGGTGTTGTTATCATTTCACGGGAATTTTCATGTTCAAACGGTGAGGCGCAAAACTAACTAATAAGAGGTGACAAAATATGACATTTGTTGATGCCTGCATACCATGCGATGAAGAGATCTGATCGGGTCCAGGAATCCTGGTTAATGAAGGCAGCTCACACGGCCTGATAAATTCGACTCCTGGTTTGATGTCCACTGCAGCCGGCGAGGTTTCATGAACCGATTGAGATAGCGTCTCACGGGCCTCGCTCCCAACGCGCAACGTTTGCTCCACTGTCCAAGGTTTGACAGTCGTCTGAGGGTTCTCCACATCTAGCGCTCCAACCGGCTGTGTCCCAGGAGATCGCTGAGTGGTCCAGTTTGGAGCACAAGAATGGTTCTCTATTTTGATGCGCATGTTTTGTGATACGTGGGACGGGAAACCGGTCACAGGAGAGGTATTCCAAGACGATATGTGAGCATTCAACGAAGAATTCTGAGCTGACTGAGCGGCCACAGACTTCTCAACGATACCCTAAAGAAGTCAGAAGTGCAGAGATGATCACAACAACTTAGAGCGGTAAAAACGTTTTAACCTGACAGCAGACTCCTAGTAATCATGTAAAGAGTTCTGACTGTGAAATTTATGCTCACATTTCGATTGAAATTCGTCCCTTTTTATAGGGTCAGAGATGGCGAAGTGCGCTATACTGTGCTTGTATCAGGACTAGTCTGGATAAATAATTACCTATGTGAGGACGCATAAGTAGAATCACTGAATGTGCTTATAAGGTCCGATAGTTCAAGGTAGGAATTTCACCTCAGTCCTTTTGATCGAAAGAGCAGTGCATTTGATATCTCAGTGAATTGATTCAATTGGCTATTAAGGGACGTGCACTAAATTACCTGTAGGGTGAACTGCGCATTCATTTCAAGCAAAATGCTTAGAAAGTAGTAGTCTTGTCACTTTCAGAAGTGTGACCTTCCCCAAAATATTGCGTTTTTCCTATATCGTGCTCTGGAGTCGGAAAGTGAAGATTAGCGGGACCGAACGAACTAAGATGAGGAAGAGATCTGAACCCAAGGTAGCAGTCGACGCAAGATCTGCGTACAACAAAACAGGGGTACTACCAACACAAGGATAAAGTAGCTGTCAGGAAGAGACACCGTTTTGGATGAACTGGAAGATGCTTGGAAGTTTAGACAAGTTTAGATAGATATATTCACACGAGAAACCGAAGGCTCTTGGTCGATTGGTCTTAATAACGCCCAGTCATTTCCAAGCTCAATTATCAAGAATCCACAACGAGGTAATATATGACCAAGGGTCCCACGTTAATAGGACTAAATCACTGACCGCCATGTGCCAGATCTGTAGGTGATCAACTGTTCAACATCCCCATTCCATTTCCACGACTTGTTTCTGTCAACAAAATGCAGAGGGTAGAGTATAAGCAGCTCGGACGGACTTGAACTCTTTGCAGGCTAAGGCTTCTGAATGAAACGAGACAACGCTGCAGATCAGATGAATGCATGCTGCATCCTGCTCGATAATTGCTTTTTCGTTCTTGCTAATTTTCGGCGCATGTCGATAAAATAAATGGTTACGTTAAATGCTGCATGTAACCGAAGTGAAGAGTCGCCCTATGAAGCAAACAGGTGGTTGGAACCGGTACACTGGAATCATATACCTTGAGTATACAGTACGTAACTGGAGCCAGATGTCACGTGACCGACCGTCCTACACTCACATGCTGACACACAACACATGTGATAACCTTCGAAACTGTCTGAATTTCCTCTGGAAACACTCAGGCAACGAAACAGAGATTCATGAATTCTAAATCTTCCCATCCTCTGAACTTTGGTCATCGGAGTAAGATAGCTGTAGTCGGTCACCCAACTGCATAAAGCCCGTTTTTATCAGTTAAATAAATTTGAAAATACCAGCTGGACTTCAAGCTCGGTGCAGGTAACGAAAGCGACAATGCTGCCAGCCTTTTGATCTATTCTCAGCTGCAATGCTGGTCATGCTGCCCTTGTCCTTGCAGCTATCAAGTCTATACCAAATTTGAAGTGAACGTCCAAAGTTGTGTTTGTGGCAAATGTAGGACAGATTATCCTGCTGCCTAAACATCTCACCATCTTCGCCCCGTTTTCATATTAGAATATCATGATGATGATGATGAGTAAAAACATTCCGCTTAAATTTAAAGGTGACCTAAGTGTTGTTTATTACACTTTCAATAAACCCAAAGGGTTGTGTTGCGTGCACCTTGTGAGTGCTCTGAGATTCAGCTGTCAAAGCAGTAAATCTCATGCTATGCATTTTTGAGATTCCCATATTTAATCCAAACTTAATTGCCTTTACTTTCTCGCTAAGACGCAAAGAGCTATGGATAAAACGTAGGTAACTTCAACAAAAGAGTAAAAAACGGATGGTGTGAACCAGACGGATGAGGACCCACTGCAAAATCCCTTCTCTCGGTTGGTGTAGTGAATCAGCTCCACAACTGCACATATCGTCACATTGTCCCAGGAGCACAAGGATATCCTACTCGTCAAAAAGCGAAAACAAGGACTTTTTGGAATACAAAGTATACCATTCTGTTTATGACAACTGATAATCCATCTCTATCGCTCGCCCGTTAGCTCGTTCGTTCGTCCGTTCATTCATTCTGTCTTGCACAAACGTGCCCGAGGATATTTGGCCACAGCTGACAGCTATGAGTGATTATGATAGCAGGCCAGTACACAGAAACCTACCTGAAATTGACTTCGGAAAACAGTACAATATTCGTTGCCACGGCGACGGTTAGTAATAAATTACGGGTAGGACCGCAAACAAGCACTAGTGTGTGTATATTTGTGGAAGTAAGGCAGCGGACAAAAGAAAATTAAGAGTTGAAATTATGATGAAGTCGGGCTGACTGGGCCACCCATGTGGACAGGACTGTAGTTCAGACACGTGTAGTTTCTGATGGAATGTGTTTGTGTTTCCCGTGGCAAGGCTATGTGGAATGATTTAAACCAGTAGTATGTGTCAACAACTGTGCAACCATCAACAACACCACACGACTAAGCATCTTCTGGGGTTAATTGAAAGGTATGGTGTTTGGAAACGTTACAGTGACATTTTTTTCTAAAAAATGCAAGCAACCGATCAAGTATAGAATCCTGTTGACATCGCCGCACCATAGTATGGGGTGATTGTCACAGTACAAATTACTGCTTCGCTTAGAAGACCAAAAGGTTGTAGAAGCGAGATACTTATGACAAAGCTTGTAGTGAGCACGGCTTATGAGGGGTCTCACAAGAATGCTTCAATATTTTGGACAAGGGCAAGTACCTAGAAGACGCACAGTCCCTTGTAAATTATGTTAGTTCCAATGAGAAAATCAACTGAATCCCAGCTGAAACCCTAGCTTATGATATTCCTTAAAATGGTGAGTCTCAAGAGCAATGAAACCGGTCATGGAGTTTCGAAAAATTTCAGCAGCCTTATGAGTTATCCGCTCAATCAAGAAAATGTATCGTCCAGTTGCCTAATGGTTAATACGTACTAACACTTCGTTTGTTCAGCATCGGCGTCACAAAATATACTTATCTAAAGTCGTGATACACTATTCATGAAGTTGCTGAAAACTCTTTGACAGACCACAACTAGTTTCCCTCTTCTTGGGGCACAGTCCCCGAGTTCTACTTGAACCTGAATTGCACGAAATTAGCAAAATACACTCATTTGCATACCAATTTGGTTTTGACGAGAGACTCGCCTGCAATCCATCTGAATTTCTCGTTTATGATGTTTTTAAGCAACTGAATGTGCTGCACCAGGCCGCCTCATTTTTCGGTTGGCACGATATTCGAGATGTCGCGATACATAAAATACATACATACATGCATAAAAACATAAAATAAAAAACAAAATAAAAATAATAAAAATTAAAAATTAATCCTTATCTTGATAGGCGCCAGGAGTCTTGAGGAAATGCTTCCCTATCCAGTGTGCTTCAGATCTTTATGACCGGGTCCAGTAGACCTAAGAATGACGTGTGCAACACTCAAAGTTTGTACCTACACGATGGCTAAACTTTCGGATCAGAAATGGTGCGCTTTTTGTAGCGGCACTGCCGATATGGCTCATCAGCCCTGGATAAATCACATAGCTATTAGACGCCGATGTTCCCTTTGATCTCCTACCGCATTAACAGACTCGGACTTTAGTCCAACACTGCGTGTGGCAGGCCGTCTGTCAAGCACAACAATGATCAGTTCGGAAAGCCAACTACATCAATACACGGGGTCAGAATTTGAAAATTCGCTACTACCAGTCGTTTAGTCTGTCATCCAACCCAACGGCAGACACGGCAGGACATTATCCCCGTTATGCATTCAAAATCGTAGTGTTTGTTTACTTTTCCTACTATCTGACGGCCAGTCAGTGCTCGTCTGTATACGTGCAGTTCATTTCAAATACGAGGCTCAATCCTCAATGCAGTTATCAAATTGCTGAATTCCAGGCTGTTCACGATCAATTCACTGTCGGCAATCTGTTCAATAGGTTTTGATAAACTGTTTAGACCTGGAGACCATTTGTGGGGCCTTTGGCTGTCGCTCCGATGGGTGGCACATGCACACAGGCCGGTCTCGAAAGTGCCGACACTGGCCCCAGCATGAAGCGCGACAGCTGATGATTGATAGCTATGTCAAACGGAAGTCCGTATTTAGATAAAGTGCATTTTTACCGCATAAAAATCATTGGTGGGTGGAGGGATACCATTTTTCGGACAGTGTAATGCCCTTATTTCGTACGATAAACTCCTGTTAACGTTACTATTTGCACAGCTATACGGAGTATACAGCATTACTTCCCAGAAGAACTTCTGTTATCTTTAAGCCGAAGAATGGTCATCTAATGTCGTCTAACATCTAAATTTTAATGCACAGTGGATAGAGTTTGGATCCCGATTGCAGTGCCAACCCTGGCAACCTGAGAGTAGTCTGATGCCAGCAAGACGTGGCTCAATATGAATTGCTGTTAAAATGGTCGATGCGCAAACGGGTCATTGGGCTGCCCAGCCGCGTTGACTAACGACCATCTCAAAAGTGAAGTCCCGTTAACTTGTTTTTTTCTACAGTTTGCGTTTGAAAATAAATAATTTTAGGACAATCCATATGCAGCCTTCAGTAATGGAAAACCGCGAACAGAACCAGAATTTTCATGAGAAAGAATGCCTATCTTAATGGGAGAGCCAAGATTAATCGGTTTCATCATTCTCCGCAAACTGCACGCGCTAAGAGACAGCGGAAGAACAATGCCTTGTTGATTTCTGAAGTTTGGTAGCAGAGACGTTCGCAACTTAAATGTCCCAAAAATTCTCTGTAAAGTATATTATTTATGGGTTAAGATCGGAAGCACGTCAAAATATGCATAAATGCATGTATAGTGTCCACAACCCTGATAGCGTCCCAAGTTGTTAAATGCACCAATCAAATGCCCTCCAACTAAACGCTGGAATAATCGGAGTTGCAACCATTCCTGGTTGTTCCTAGCACGTTAAAAAGCGGTAAATATTGTCTCCTATTCTAGGAAATCCAAGAAATTATACTTCACGCTGGGCATTTCACAGGTAGCCTAGAAATAGAAAGCTGGCGACGGGAATAACACCATGACTAACAAAAATACAAAAAAAATTTCACGTTATAAGCAACTAATGCGGAGAACCTGGCTTATTGTGTCAGGTGCTTCGCTACCGGCAAAAATCGAGCTACAGAATAAAACCGGAGATAAAGTGTGCCCCGACGAACCTCGCAAGCTACTTCCGTGACGTGGGTACAACACGTTTCGGGCCAGCGTCTGCTGGCTCATGGAAACAAGCCTTGGTTTTATTACTTAAGGACACTATTCAGAGAGATGTCACATTCTGGAGTGTGAGTGGTGTTCATCTAGTGTGTTGTTCGCACAATGTTGTCAAACTATCACACTGTATTAGTTCCGGAGCTCATTCAACCAAGAGTTCATAAACCAAAGCAATATCCCTTGTTCTGGTAAGCAAAGATAAAAGGGAACCCCCTAGTTCGGGGGAACCTCTTATTGACCTGCAACTATTTATTAACATATGCTGTCACGGCAGAACTAAAGAGAGTCGGGTGGTGAGAAAAATCAGCCACTCTAATCACGCAATGTTTCACGCACCGCCGTTGCCTTCTAAAGGAGGATATTTGCTCACTGTGGCCAACTCTAAAGATAAATCGCCACTGATAGGAATCAATTACAACAGACGCCAAGTAAAATTTGCTTCCATCGATCCGTCTGAATACGACCAAGTAGTGACGTCCAAGGATCATTTGCTAAGTAATCAGTAGCGTTTTGTGGATAACCGTGAAATTTTGATCACGTTGCCCACCTTCAGCAACCACCTACAAACAAAATAGTAATGGATATTTCCTAAAAAAGCAAAGTACTTTGAATACTCAAGAATACTATAAACAAAAGTGATTCATGAAAAAACGACACGTTTGTGGCAGGAGCAGGACATAGACCCAACAAACTACAATCCCAGTGTTACTACTCGGTACTGGCAGCCATTTGCCACATGCGCACTGAGATTCAGGCAGTTTTATTCCAAACTGTGTTCCAGATTTTCATAGCTGTAAACCTACGGATAAAATATGTGCTTTCGAAAGGTCCTGTGGGCCCGGGAGGGGGGACAATTTGGTCAAGGAGCCCGAACATAGCTTCATGATTGTCCTCTGGCAAATCAGTGATTCACATCAGAGAGACATAGCCACATCCTGCTCTCAGTTCAACTGCTACTTTTCTAAAACATCTGAGATAAGATAGCATTGAAGCTAAAATTCTGTATAGACCACAGAATGCGTTGAATACAGAACAATCGAGTTGAATTTCATTATTTGCCGTTTAGATAGAGTTTCGCCTCGTATCTATGTAAACTCCATCCGATGCTCTTTGTCTCCCTGAGAGCAGTAAAATTTTGTTTGCCACACCTGGTATGGAGTCCGAACTATATAAATGCCATTTATCTTCTCAAGAGAGTAAATTGGCTCGACTAGGAGGAATTAGTATATGCGTGCTTGCACGCAGAAATCTTGGGAAAATAACACTCCTAAAGATGATAAAAGATACGATGGAAGTCAGATAGACAAAAACACCAGTATGAAATGGGATTTACGCTTCAGGGCCAAGATCAGATACAAACAGGTAGTCTAGGCACATTAGCACATGCGTATTATGTTGTGAACAATACACTGGGTGGCGTGTACATTCTAGTTAGAAGCACGCAGATCCTCTGAGAGGGAGAGTGATGGAACTCGTGGGAAAATGAGTAAAACTACAGCTTGCGTGCGAATTCACAGTAGCTGACTGCCAAACGAGTACAAAAATGAAGAACGAACATGGCGGTAGCTATGGTAACAAGGCAACAAAATTCGTACAGGAAACACCACCTTCACCGGTCGGGCGTGTCTAGCATGGTCTGCTTAAATTGAAAAGCGGAGTTTGCTGCCTTATACATTTAAATGAAAACTAAAGTTTTGATTAAGAAGATCATCGGATTCGATGGAAGTCTTTTAATAGGAGAATATTGTAATCTTCCCCAAGCGGAAACCTCCCAAGACGGAACAACCTCATCTTGCGAACAAACCGTGTGGAAGACTTTTCGGAAGGGCCGAAGAGGAGGTAATTCCTAGCTTCTCATAAAGTTTTTATATGTAGCAAGAGGCACCATTATCGTTATGGCCTGTGACACCATCCAACCTTTTAGTGGTCGTACTACAAATGGTTTGTATGATAGGCAGTGTCGATGTAACCCGTCTTCACCATGCGCTCCCCCAATGAGCCTAAATCGGACAGGGTATTTTTGAGCCAGAGCACTTTTCATTGAAGCCTGCTTAGAGAGGAGGAGGTAAGCTTGATCAAACCACCCAAAAAGCGTTTGTGGTTTTGGGTCTCTAAGGTCTCTCAAAATGATTCTTAGTGATCTCTCAATTTGACTAAATCTTCTGTCCGACGTTTGGGGCTAAGCGTTTACAGAAAATAACTAGCTATTGGAATAAAAATGTCTACCTGTTCCTAACTAGTCAGCAATTAGGATTGAAAACTCCTCGTCTCCACCAATAACTCTCTGTAACTTAGCAGAACAACACAATATGTGGGGGGAAAATGTGGCAGACTCTCCCAAGAAGAGCCCCCTTCAGGAGAAGCTAGTCCATCGAAGAGTCTACAAATTTTTCAGAAGAGAAACGATCACCATAAAAATCTAGCCCACCTGCCTTGTTCCATACTTGGATATCACTGTGGACATATGCGGAGTTGAAAAACCCGTACATAGGATGAAGTGTAATTCAGGTTAGTCACAGTCTCGCTCACGAGAAACTTGAACTGAGTGTACTGTGCAGACGCCGACTCCAGATGCCTCCCCTTGATACGATACTACTCATAAAGATGACAATACTCACTTCAACACCATCTCCATTTGTACGTGTGCATCTTATCACCTACACTGAGAATTATAATTGGTCTAATGCTAAGTTATTAGCGTAGTACTTGACTCTTCAGGCCAAGCTTGCCGCTACGAGTAATCAGTTAGCATTCAGGAGGTTGGATGTGGCCGTGACGGCGTAAAAGTTCCTCCAACCCTCCCAGTAGCAGTTCGTGGCGCAGGCGACCAGCTGAGTAATTGACTGACATTTTGCCCACAAACGCAGTAGGCTTCCACCGCTTCCACTTGTCAGTCATGTTTCCTGATCTCTGGTATTTGGTGTTTACGCATCACCAACCTTATACTTTCTATGGGGTTGCGATTCGTCAAAACTTTAGGACAGACAGAACACACACTTGTTCGGACGGACGATGTAAGGGCGACAGACGTCCGTGTAGGTGTGTGGTTTGTGAATGGCACAGATTAACAAGAGAACGTCATACGCACTTACTGAATGCTTTCCTTTACAATTAAGAAATAGCAGGAACAATCGGTACCATCCCATTTAAAAAGCTCTCCGTATTGGACTGATTAGTTAGACCAGCCATGGTTTCAAAAACGGCGCGATGCTCAAAAGGAAGCCACAAAACGAGATAAAACTAACCAGTTCAGCTCTGTCTCAGCAGGTCGGTGAACAAAAAACAGCTAATGTCACACAAGAATGACGTTTCTGCTGTGTGAGGTAAAACAACTATGTAATCTCATCAAAGTAGTACACAGCTTACGAATGAAGAAATAAATGAGCACGATGAGGTCTATGAGAGACAGTTTAGAGCATACTTTCAGGACTGATCATGTCCGGTTTCAAATTCAAAAAAATACTCCACGCTAATCCGCTGGATATTTCAGTACATTAGTCATGGAGACCGTGGAAAGATCAGGAAAAAGTACATGATTAATTAAAAAGAACGTCAGGTTTCTGAGGTAGTGGACGCACGGACATAACCAGGTCAAACGCGGAGGACCCCTACCAATCTACTCTAGGATATGTCATCACCAAATAGGTCATTTATTGATTGGCTAATGGTTTCGTTGCCAGATAATTTTCCGTAGACAGGGAGTGTGAACTCATCTGTTTAGACACCCTTCTAGTGAATTCAACCCTCTCATAAATGGTTTGTATCACTGAGTAACTGAATTAAGTTACTACACATAAGGGGGTTTCATGTTGGTATCAGCAATACGGCAAACGCCATGTACAATCCACATTTTGTATACCTGAGAACTGTGACAAGACAGCACCATATGCATGCCACCCGAGGAACCCTGCTTGTTCTAGAAATTCAAAAGTTGATGGCCCTTGAGTCAAAAAGTGATTTCTTGAGCGAATAGGTTGTCCAACTGCATCTCTGTCCAACGGCTTGGTAACGTTGACGAGAGCAGAACTGCTCGGCTGTAAATTTGCATCGCAAGGGATAAGCCACCCCAAAGAGGTGCGTTTGAGAAGGGAGTAGCTTGGCCACTCAGGCTGAAAAGTAAAAGTAGCGTGACAGTAGTAACCGGTGTCCGTTTGAAAATTGAGTTCGACGTTCCTTATGTCGACAGTGCAACGGGCCAAAGTCACAGCATGTTCCGAATTAAGGTTTCCACAGTTCAACGTTCCACGGTCTAAGGCCCGAAATGGACCGCTTTTGTTTCAAGCAAAGTAGATGTGGTTTCGGTTGCTAATAAACACAGTGCTTTGAAGAAAAAACTCTCTTCCAGTTTACAGTGCAATGTAAGTACAGCTATATCAAAATAAATCAATAAAGTGCTGAATTGTTTAGTTTCAGGGAATAAGACATGTTTTAGGGTGCTTCACGATTTCCTCTGATAAATTTGTGACAAATGACATGAAAAGTCACGCGGATTTTGGCGAGACGATTCTACAAGACTGAAGAGCAAATAACAGCCTATTAGAGAAATCGGAACCAACCAATCACAATCGCCGAGCATAATTACTGTCGGAAGAGATGCCATCGTAACCGTATTTACTTTTTCAAAACTCTGTTTTGTCATTTGAAGTAGGACTATTGGCGCAACTGGTAACCAAAACAATTAGCTACTCTTTAGAGCACAATCTAAATTCACGTACTTATCGATCGTAAACGGCTGATGTGCAATTCCGGCAAATGGTGTGAACAAGTCTAAATTTTTGCCCAGTCTGCGTTACAACCCCAGAGCTGACGCAGATATATCTCGAAATTCCAATGAATCAATTTCACTCGCCGAAACACATTATTTGGCTTCATTTTAGGATAGTTTACTTACAGGTCCAACGGAGGTTTTCGAATCCGTTGTATTGGTTTCGGGGGCTCGGGATGCTGCGGTATCTCGTTCGAAATTGCAAGTCCAATCGACTCTCTGATTTGCCTCGCCATCCCGCGTGCCTCCAGTTACGTCGCTGCTTGTGGGCGAATTCTGTAACGATAAGTGTCGTAACCGCCAGCTGGGAGTTGAGGCAGCTCTGGCTTTCCTGTCGGACTTTTCCTCGGTAATTGCCGCCTGTGAAGGACATGGAACTATCGGTGGATTCTGATGTTGGTGCTTGTGGTGCTGCTGTATAAGATGGGAATGCGGGTTCACACCAGAGCAAGGGTATCTGGGTAAGTGAGTACTTGGTTGACAATGCAGAGGAGCTGCTTCCACACTGTTACTTCGTACAGATCGATCGGGTATATGAGGACCAAGGTTATCACAGTGGGATTGAAAGCGACATGGTGTCACACTTCGGTGGTTTCTTGTTGCAGAGCTGTTTAAAACAGCGTTGTTTTCAGCTGCTTTTCCGATTCGTGCATCATGTATTCCACCCAATCCAGAGGATGTTCCTTGTTGCGTCCAATTTGGAGGGATGCCTGGATGTAGATATCGTTTGGGATCAGAGCAGTACGGCAATGGTGTCGGACATTCATGCTTCATGGAGGGGAAGTAATCCGCTCCGCTGTAGATGGCTGTCGTGGGATGCATCATTAATAGTTCAGAAGTTATACCCTGGGTTGACATGTTTGCTGGACTCCAAGGAGAGCGTATATCTGCAATGTTAGGTGGAAATTCTGCAGTACCGCGAGTGGCTGTATAAGGGTATCCGAGTCGGTTTGCTCGGCCATATTCTGATTCATGAAACCACGAATAACTCTCAGTTGTGCCAAATTCACAGATGGGATTGGCGGAATAGAGGGAGGTGCCATGGAATCCAATAGCACGGTCACCGGGAGTGGTAGAAGGTCCCCGACCCCTGCCATTCCACCCGCCACCACGTGGAAGTAACATGTTGTTGTCCCCCATACCACGAACTCCGAAACGTCCCCGTCCTGAACCGAATCCCCCATCGGATCTCCGATCACCCAAGTCACCTGGTGATCGTGGATAGCCACGGAAACCATCCACACCACCGCCACTCGTTCCACCATACGTTCCGCCACTTCCTCCACAAGGTCTATCACTCCAACTCTCGCCTTTGTGCTTTTTCGTAGCATACACCTGGATTGGGGTTACAGAAATTCGATTCAAATTAGTTTAATCACTACATAGGGAAATCATAACTCGAAGATTTCCGGAATATAATAAGCTTCTTACCAGTTGATGTGCCTACCGTGAGTTCAAGAAGCAAGAAAACTACCTGAGATAAACGGCGTTATTGATGTGGTAAAGAGAAAAAGCTGTAAATGGCTTCCGAAAAAAAGTATATCCAACCGACGAATAGACAGACCTCAGCAATAGTTTGCTTGTGGACATCTCAGCAATTTAATTAAAGTGGAGGTCGATAATCCCAGTGGTAGGTCGGTTATCGAGCAAAGGAAGAGCTCAACTTAGCGTACAGGTTGAACCAACTCAGCAGTGCCTAAACTAAGTTGTCCCTTTTTTCACTGTCAAGGTAGATTAGTTCACCATTCATCGACCGACTAAAATGAATGCTATCTACCTTCTATTGAGAAAGCAAACCGGCGGGAATGCTAATGGTAACAGAGAACGCGAACTTATGACCTTGAAGCACAAATGGTTGTACCTCGTGATTATCGCGCAAACAGAATGTCACCCACGACCAGTTATTCAGTGGTTCAACAAAGTGGACTTATTGGATTTTTCAGTCCTGTGCGTACCAACTCTAAATTAATCACAAATTCAATGAGCAGGTAATCTCAGTGGCACGCGATGGGAATCAAGGACTACATAGCTGCACAGGAGCACGCATCAACAGAAATGTGTTCATTGCTTTACATGCAGTGATTTTTTCTTAGAATGGACCGGTTATGACAGAAGCGGTCATGGTGAAATGGAACGACTTTATCCGGTCCCAATTTGAGATCCACCGCATGGAGGATATTCCGTGGGAGGGAATTCTAAACTCAAAATCAGCCTATGCAAACAGACTGATTTGGTCACCTAGACTACCCACAGGGCATCCAATTTAATGGCAACAGTCTTAGTGTTCCACTGGTCAGGTAGGTATTGTTCCAAATCCAGAGCTTGTGATTTGTGGTTGAATGAACACAGCATCCATATCTAATCAAGTAAGCTAACCCGGCATTGATATACAGCGTGTTGACTCTAAGTTTCACTGTGATGTCGACTTCCACAAGTCAGAAAACCGGTAGGATTATAACAAAACTAGATTTCACGTCATTCGTATCCTGGTACACAGTGAACACCTACAGTGCTAACCTTGACCCACTTTCGTGAACTCTGTTTACCAGCACAAGCCTCGTCAGCCGGACGAATGCCACTGCGCACTCAAGAGCAAACAAAGTGTGGGGTGCAGCAAATGATGGTTTCCTCCTGGTTCAAGCTAGCGATGAAAACAATACGAAAATTTCTAAGGTTTCTCTCTGTACGTTCGTACAGGCACATCTGCTCGGCCTAGAGATGACAGTCAGAGGTCTGAAAACATCAACCGTAAACAAAATGTGAACCCGACCCGACTGGAGATTTACCACTGCAGCAGGAGTCGATGCAAAGCAGCATATGTGAATGTTCACAATTCAAATGTCCTGGCAAATGAAAGCAGTTTGAAACAATTTGAGGTTGATATGGTTAAGAAATAGGTGAGTACGGAGACCAGTCACTCTGGTTCTAGATTGTGCTTGGTAAAGGACATCAAATCCACTATAGGGTTAATTCTCTGCAAGAGAGGATGATTTTAATCGTTTCTTTGACTGATCTTGGATAAATATCCAGATAAATAAGCGCAAGAACGGCTGAGTTAAATACATCGGCTGAGGAGAAAACATTTTGGAGAAGGAGACTCAGTATGATGGTATGAAAATTCACTGATGCGAACTACCGCCTCGCCTACGGGTCAGTGAACACGTGTCTATGAAACAGCCAGATTGTCTAAAGACAACGACAGCCTTCAGTCAACTAAATCCGTAGCCTGACAAGCGTGTTTGGCTTGCTTGCGCGTTTAATGCGAAGGTTCCCGCAGAATCTTTACCGTTGACTGAGTAGCTTCAGTACCACGAGTGCGAACGACGCATCCGTCATACACTTCCGGACATCTGCCGCGCGTCAAATTATACCTTCAGAGAAATGATACAGTGTGTTGCGGACATATCGAAATGTAGTTTCGAGCATTGTGTACAAGATGGTGCGACTACGAACCGTTGGAATATCAAGATGCTGGGGTTGCCGGATTGACAGAGGCTTATCTTTAGCATGCCAAGGAACGTAATTTGATATAACGGCTTTTACAGTGACTTTAGGTCGGAGATATTAGGATAAGGAGGACGGTAGATATCCAAAGGGATTTTAATGCGCAACCTTGGCAGTTGTGATGTCTCTTGCTACTGCAATGGCCCAGACTAAGACCACGTGCGACATTGTCTTCGAGACAGACGGACGTGCACATCAGAGCTGTCTAGAAGCTACCGTAGTAACAAACTTTATTGGAAACGACAAGGGCGCACGGCACATGAAAATCGTATCATGTGCGCCTGGGTGTGTGGTTCCTCCAACCCGTCTGCCTATGCCACACACAAATCCCTGTTGACTGGGCTCGAACGCATCACCAAATATTCACGCTTATATTTCATTGTGCCCCCAAATTACGGTCAATCATACCGTAATTTGGTCGGTTGCCGAGAAACTTGCTCGGGTGTGCTGTCTACCTCACCAAGGTTTCTGGGACCTAGAACAATGGATACGCGACAAAGATCCATTTGTACGTTTCGGAACAGCAAACAGCGATCAGCTATGAAATAATACGTCACAGTTTACCATTCCGTTATCCACAGTGCACATTCGCCTTAATTGTGTGAAAGTAGACTGGACAACAAAACAATTAGGATAAATTCATATTCAGTCATGCGACCCTACTGATGCGTCTGCTGGATGCGCAGTCCGATTCCAACTACAATTTTATGTAGGGCAAAAGCGATCAACCAAAATTTCGCAATGATGCCAGTGTTAATTGCTTCCACAGCAATGAGCAACTGTGTTCGTTGTTCATTTGCGCTCTGAGTAAAGTCTGATGATGTGACGCTGAACCATACGAAGGAATTTTTCGACTGTACATTTATATGAGGTCACCTTATTAGCTTGTGTTATACTCATTCACTTTGTGATTTCTACACCGAAAAGCAGTCGAGCTGAACACTTTGCATTGCATAGTTTCACAAATCTATCAGAGTGCGATCAACCAATCCTGTTCGGCCGCACGACACAACCTAAATTTCATCATCGCTTATGTAGAAGTGTAGATTTGTCGGAAAATACCCTGCAACTACACTAAATTATGTTATTCTTCGTTTAGAACCCGAATATTGGCTTGGCTGTTTCCGTAACTTTACACTTTCCAGGGAATATCAAGTTTAGTTCACTACAGTGAGCCAAAAATGAAAATGCGTCAAGCTGACGATCTCAATGGCCTAATAAGAATCCTTGTGGGTTTTGATGTGCAGTGATACTCCTATATAAACGTTATTCCTGTACCAGCAATAGCGTCAACGACTTCGCACGTATCGAAACAAGTAAATGCCTATCTGTGTTTTGATTTGATGTAGTTATCCTGTAAATTATGATGGCTAATAAATTGAAAAATACTGAGGAACTGTTTACTTAAACCAATCAATGTAGATGTTGAACAGGGCCAATTCAAGTTTGCAGTTGTTCACACCGGTAGCAGTTTCCAAAAGTTGGAAATCGGACGGAGTAGCGATCAATTGTCAACGTCAAGCGGCCAATAAAATGATTTACAAATATCAATAAAATCTCAACAACCCTCCAACATTTAATAACCACCTATAGAGCACGCCCTCACAGATCAAGAATATCCCTATTATAGGCATCCAGCGCTAGGCAAAAACTTCCCAGAACACGGCAAGAGGTATCTCATAATGAGCAGTTACTCCTGCAACATGTGATCTGTCACATTCACCACCCAAAATAGTCAAAATTCCGTGGAGGGTTCACACGTCCGATTTACATATGCGCAAGCAAAGGCAAACTAGGACCTGAGGAATAGAATCAACTTGGCAATGCCACTGAAGATGCCTTGCTGCAGGTTGCTGATTCCGTCAACATGGATAACTAAGACTGACTTGGAGTGGTGAACAGAAATTGTACTACATCTTTCAGCCTTCGGTGTAGCGAGTGACTGCATGAGCTTGGTGAGTCTGACATCATCCTTTTAAATTGTTTTTGGAAGCGGACCTACCGATGTATTGTATATATTAGCAATAGGACAAACAAGCGACCGAAAGCGTATTATAAAGGACTGCAAATTTCAATTGAGCTCCGCGAAAAATAATTGCCATCCAACGACTTTATAGTCTAGACTGTTTAACTACGTGATAGAAGATAAGGCAAACTGAATGTGCCTTTCAGGTAAAGCACCGTCACAGGCATTTTGAATGGTCTGTTCTGACCACAAACCGATTCGTCCTATCTTTTAAGCTGCAGGCAATCACTATCATTCACCGAGTCCGACTGCATTTAATGTGGAAAACACATGCTCACTCCCGCCAGTTTCGTCTCCCACAACTCTAATCGTCCCGCATTTTATAATAACTCCTTTTGTAGATAACGAGTGGGATTTAGTCTCTACCGCTCAAGTACTATCCAAACCTGCACTGTGGCTTATTTGCTCTGGCAGTATAGAGCGTACTTACCAGCACGTCCCGCCACACACAGTTCCAAATGAAGTGTTTGCTGTCGCTGACAATCGGACCAAAATAATGCACTAGCAAGGCCACATGTGACTGACTTTATTACAGGTATAAGGTGGTTGATGTAGGACTTCAGTACAAACTCTGCACTGTCGTCGAGTTTACCGCAATCCCCTGGCCAGGGACATGCCATACAGTGTGCTCATTGCACAGGCGACAGACGCATGGGCGCTTGGATGCACGGCTCCATGAAAACGAAGGTAAGGCAAACAAAGCGAACCGATAAGCCACCGGACGATAGAAACCGGTACTAGCTAGAATGATCCCCTATAAGATTCTGAGTCATAATTTGGGTAAATTCGATCTCATTTTTGCAAAGCATCATTGATGAATGAGCTTGAAACTGTTTCTGGAGTGAAAGTCGTGTACATAAGATGCCATTTGTCTAGGTTTGACGCACTGAATTAGTTCATCGACCGATTCACAAGGGACCACTGCAAGTCAGTGCCGTTGGACGATTCGTGAACCTGTAGTGTACCTGAGGAACGTTCGGAAACAATCATTCCGTAAAATCTCCATGAGGTTGAGAAGTATGCCATCGTGTCTTTATTGAACCAATGTCTTGAGATCGGTATTATGGGGCATGAGACACATATGCTTTGTACAGAGAGAGCATTTGGCCCAAAACTAAACAGAACAGATTCGACTATGTCGAAGATGTTTCTGACTACGCTATGATATGTGTACCAATGCAGAATTAGGTTCCAAATAACCTTCCACTAAGAAGGATAGTAGCAGTGAGGAGCTTGGGCCTAAACAAAGCTTCTGAAGATCTTCGACATAGACGAAAATTTAATTTGGTCTAATTAAACCGTGGATAGTCACTATGCGTTCAAAGGGTTTTCTGACGTGAGGATCCATTTGTTGTTTCCTCCACAACAAACTACTGAGTTGGGTCACTTTCAGAAGCCTATTTGAATTCAAAATCCACTTTGAATAAGGGATATTTATTGAAACGCATACTGAAACAACCTACTTTCTATCTGTTGTTCTCCTATTTCAGATTAAGTTCTGCCGAATGGACTAGACTCAAAAGACGTTATTAACAAGTAGCAATCCAATAATTATGCCGCTACTGAAGCAACTAACTCCACTGAGTTGATCATGTTTGCTAAAGGGAATAGCTAGGTTGCGACTGATATACCACTCTGATGTAAAAATGGTGACACATTTTCCAGTTCCACTTAGTTTTTCTGCGTTATATTGGTCAGAGTAGCTGTTTGTTACCACAGTTTCGGTGGCATATATTTGTCCGCATCGGTAATCGCACTACATACCCAACGGAAACAAAGCGAGTTTGAAATTATCTAGACATCAAGAACTTCATGCATAGCTGCTGCATCTAAACAGAAGTTGGTGACTGATAGTTTGAAGCATGGTGCAGTGAGGTCATGTATGTAACACTATCAGTCCTCGGACTATTTTACTCGGGTTTCGCTCGCCACTCTCACTGATTACCTGTTATCTGCAGCTTTCAACAGATAACATTCCAACGACAAATGGGCCGGAATTACAAAGGTCGAATTATGGAAGTGCTCGAGGCGTATAATATTAACCTTTCAATATGCATGCTCATTCAAGAAACACGGATTTCGCTTCCGATAAATAAAAAATTCTGGAACACCCATGGTTTTCATAGGGCAGTGTAAACAGTTTGCGCTAAGTCATTGGAGGCTTGGTCAGCTGCGAGAAGATCAAAACAAGGTAGTACACTATATTTGACTGGCTTACCTCAGCTCCATGCACCGTCTTAACATGCTTCCTCAGGGAACTCGGGTCAGTGTATCGCTTGGAACAGCCGTCAACTTTACACGTATACGGTTTTTCGTTACTGTGCGTGCGATTCTGATGTTTGGCTCGATCCGAAGCATTGCTGAATGCTTTATTACATCCCGGAATCTCACATTGATAGGGCTTCTCGCCTGTATGCGATCGTAGATGGGTTTTTAAATTCTCCAATCGTGAATACCTCTTTACACAGCCTTCAAACTGAAAGTGATATGAAACAGGATGTGAACTGTCAAATGGTGTAGAAGGGTATTTTTTCTGAAGCTTTAGGAAATGTACACATCTGATAACTGGGGGTAGGTATTACGCTTGCTTCAACTCCTTTCTCACGATGCAGGAAACTGATACTATCACCCTCTTAAGAAGTCGCTAGCAAACATAGAAAGAAAGCGAACTTGTGCGTCTTTCATGCAGCTCAACCAAAACAGATGAGGATCAAAGGTTCCCAGGATAATCTGTTAGACCATCAGCGTTGAATAGCACTGAGACTCTTACCTTGCTTGTCTTTTCCTTTAAATAAACACTCGGATGTAGGAAATCAAATTTCGATAAAATACAGTTTGATAGAAGTTTGAGTAGAATTGACAACTGACCCCATTTGGAACAAGCGGAGATGATCACGTCAAAAACATCATAGAAGTTTACGCTTTCTACACATACCTGATCATATCAATATTTTGTGAACAATCTCAGTAATGACAATACAGATTTGCCAAAGAAATAAGGCAGGTTTTCATCTTGAGTGATTTTTTTATTGATTTAGTATCTGCGTCGTGATCTATCACGGATCTGACAACCAAATAATTTTTACCAACTTTTAGGGTCCCCAAGAAGCATCTGAAAATTAGCTAACCTTGAGTATATACAAGTAACAAATAGTGGGGTCATCCGCTATGTATTTTGTCATGCAGTGTACTTGGTAGGGTACGGTCACTGGTGGTCAGATTCCTGACAAATTGCGATGCACTTGCTAAATTAAGTGAAAACCACCTGAATTCCTGTATCGTGTGTGAGATGAGACCAGTAAACGCCTGATTTTGAACGATCGAATCCTGTCAATGAGCGCGCAGTTCACCGGAAAAGTGTATACACTCTAGCCAAAATGTGAATGCGTATGAAAGTATGTTGGTCAGTGAAACAAATTCCCCGTGAAAAGTTCACGACAGGATAAAGACCCAGATTTTTTTTAGGTTAGATAGTTATTTCTCAAGAAGTTATCTGAATACGCAACATAACGATGTAAGACTTGCGCCTCCCTGATGGAAAGACTGTTAGCTGGTTCTTTCAGATGCCTGTGGCCATGTGTTCCTCCCAGGAAGGATAATCCCCGAGAAGATCGTTTTGGGCCGGTCACTCTAAGGCTTACCCACCAACGAGGATAAACCGCAGCCCCTTCACTTCTTCACTGAGGAAGGTTTGGTTAAATTTATATTAAGAATTTCGGAATTTCACCTACTTTCAACAGTCCGTAACGGAAACGAACTGTCCAAGTATACTAGGCAACACTACCTCGGCCATGGTAAACGATTTTAGTTGAGATTCGTCACGGAAACATACGAGAAATGACGACCGCTCTCCAGAAAAGTTCCCGAATTCTGGTGTGTAGAACAAACCAGTTTTATCGCCATGTTTGGATAGAGTAAATTGTTTACTGGAAAAGATCTTGCTTTCATAGGTACATGATTTTTGTCGGTTATCGAAAGTGATGTCGTTTCGCATTGTGCTAGCCTTTCCAAAACCCTGGGTCTACGACATTCAACGGCCAGCCTCTTGAAGTATTCTGCTTAAGCACACTCTGCGTTGTAAGTGTGATTTTGGTGTGTATTGCTTAGCCTACGAAAACAGGTCTTCAAAGAGGGTCCGGTCAGAAATCGATTAGTCACCCTATCGGCAAAATCAATTCACGGAACACACACACCAGTAAAATCAGGCGAGGTTGCAGCTACACATGAAATTCAGCGCCAGGTCATTCGTACGTCAACCTTCACTTAACATAGTGGGTGTGCCAGAACCACGACAAGGGTCATTTCACCCGTATTGAGGTGAATGCTGAATGTCCAATGTCCTCACTCCAGGTAAAAATATTGATCATGAGGAAAGATTATTCTAACCCGTGTATGGGTCTCTGGCAAGCTCCCTAAATATATAAATTTCCAAAGTAAACTTATGTGACTTCGCTTCGAAACGGTCTTTCGTTGAAAGTGCTAAAGTAAACAAATCGGTAGATGGCCGATTCCCAATCACGAAGGTCAAATGTTGAGGCCTACTCCTAGACTACACTCTCTCGGAACACCCGCTCACTGGTCAGATGTTCCACGATCGTGCTCTAAATCTGATCAACACACATGTGTTACAACAGAAATGTGCGACCAAACCATTCGGTCGCTTGTATTTTGAAGTCAACGGTGCTACCAGAATGCCGAGAGAACACTGAGTTCGTCAACTACTGCGAACTGCAGAAACTTTTATAAAAACAGGCACGTTTACCTCCTAATACCAAACTAATGAAAAGTCTATCTATGCGAAATAACAGGAGACAACCTACAGGAAAGATATCTACCATGACTAGAAGTTAAAAACAGGCAATTCCCCGTCCGGATATGAATGATCTGGCCCGTTTTGTTATAACAGTCCGTCGGCTGCACAGGTTGCTGCCTAAGCTTGAAGTCAGGAAATATGGCTACATATTTAGGGTGTGCAACAGTAGACCGGTTAGTTAAGGATTTTGGAAGAAAAATCAAACTCGTCTTCACCATGTGTGCATACTTCAGAAAAGTGGACAGCTCGCGCTTGGCCGAATAGCCACAACTACATGGGTGAGGGGATATTTCGACAAAACGCCGTCGGGTAGGCGGAATTCTGTACGAAAAGATCAAGTGTGGATAACTGATCCGAAACCGATCCATAACAACCACTAAGTGCTTGCTCGATGATGTCAACCGAGGGTCTAAAGTGCTCGAACATGCTGTTTCTTGGTGAGTTAACCCATCTTCGACGGATCGAAGAGGCCCAGTCGGCAATAGAAATTGGTTCCGTGGTTAAGGTTTCACCCAATTTTTTCATAAATGGATTGCTTTTTCAAGAATTGTTGTTTGCAGCACGTCAAATCATAATGCGGTGGCCACAACCGACTAGATGTTGTAGGTGTGTATGGGTCACCAGCACTGCAGGTTAAACAAAAGGAGTGATGAGTTTCAGTCCAGCGAGCAATCCAATCATCACCTTTCTAAACAGTTCGAAAGGCGGCTATGTTAGGAGCAATCCAATCATCACCTTTCTAAACAGTTCGAAAGGCGATATTGCTATGTTAGAAAAAACAGAGAGGATAGGATGCAGACGATTTCTCATATACGCCAAAAAATCAAAACTAGTGCCAACTTACAATACACTTATGTGGCTTCTCTCCGGTGTGCCGTCTCATATGAACTACGAGCATGTATTGTGCTTTGAACGGCCGTGTTCCCCGAACACATTCACGCCACAAGCAAACGAAGCTCTTCTTGTTCCCGGCAATGTGCTCGTTACTAATATGCTTTGGAAGGCAAAGAAAAGCAGATGGACAGAGGATTAGCCGTGGGTGAAATGGTGATGAATGATAGTTGAATATTGTGGAATTTCAGAACCAGCATCGTGTAATGTCAACCTAATGTTAGAATATCAGTTTTGTTACACTAAAACTTCGTTTCGAAGTATGGTAAACCTTGTGTGAGATTATTCCCAAAGACAACTGCTCAAGCAGCATACAACAGGCGTTTTTTGTTCCCAGGATCTCCAATTCACTCTCCATCCGCAGAGTAAACAACGCGGTGACACTGTTCGTGATGGTTCTTCTGAATAATCTGTTAAACTAAAATCGGTGATTACGGTGTCCTGAGGTACGGACGGTTTGTGCTGGACGTAACTTGATTTTGTACTCACACTATGAAAAAGCTGTTTTAAAAAAAAAAAGAAAATTAACTTTTCGTTGAACCTGCGCACGATATTTCGGAGTTGGTTTAGTTAATTAATTACCAATCAGATGAAGCACTTTAATAGGGGAAATATCTCGGAATGCCGCGTCGTTTCTTTACGGAGGAATGCTTCGCTAACTACAGTGCAGCAGGATAAAAGGGTAAGGACAATTTACTGTTGAATGTAATCTGCTCGCACAGCAAGTCACCAATGCTAAATCACAGATTATAACATATACACATACACTATACAGAGTAGTGACATGGCTGTAGATAAAGTTGTGGAAAACTTGGAATTCAATGTGTTAAAATTTGGATTTCTTATGGTACATTGCTCTCTAATTAGGTTCCAAAACTAAAAGGCCTGAATCTTCGTAAGTTAATTAGGTTAGCGCAGGAGCGGAATATGGCTAAACTGCCATGTTACTTCATTCAGGTTAACAATTCACTAATTGACTGGAATTCCTCAAAGCGAGAAACTCAGGGCCAACTGTACCTGGTGTCTTGGATGTAGGTGCCGCCCAGTCATCCTAGAACAAATCGGGAACAAAGGATGTGGTGAAATTAATTGAGTTAACCCTCTCGTTATTCTTCTGCGTTGAAGCTAGGGATGTTTTAAAATGCTCCTAAAAATAAGCACAAAGCCATTCATAAAGTGAAAATTTTATACGCAGTAACTACATCAATAAGGTTATAGAATACGACCAGATATCACTGAAATATGATCACAGGCCATATCGTTTATTTCGGTTGTCACCGGGTCCCACAGACTGGCAGCTGAAAAACAGGGCTGAAGGTTCATTTTTCCATGACCTACGAATTTTCATTTCTGGTCGTACATGAGAGAGTCAAAACAAAACATAGCCAGTGCTTCACTCGCAAGTGCCTCAGGTTCATAACGTGAGACACTAACAACGTGTACATTTTCCCGACCACTTACCTTCACCAATTCTTCCTGGTTTTCAAACTGTTGAGTACAATCACCCCAGCGACATGTGGTTTCCACAAAATCCGGATCACCTTCTTGCGGTACTCGGCCGTCTTCATCCAAATCCTCGTCATCATCGCATTCCCCTTCTTCTCCCTCAGATAGCAGTCCGCCGTTACCAGTGTTGTCCATACGATTCAAAGATCGCCCGTCGCACGAAGGCCAGGCGTTTTTACCTTCTTGTTTGATCAAAGATTTATTTTGGGGTCCATTACCGGAGACTGATTTCAACTTCGCACTGTTCCTAGACCCAGCTGCGCCACCAGATTCTCGACACTCTATCTGTTCATTAATTGCACAGTGCTTTCGTAGTAATTCCCGTGTTAAGGGTGGATATGCAGGCACCGATGTACCAGTAGATTTTGTGTTATTCTTATTGTCTTGTGGTTGAGCATCTTGATGCTTTGATCGATTGCTCAGTCTCTCGGGTTCAAACAGCTTGTTTGTCATAGTATCTTGGGGCCAAGGATGCGGCCAGTCATACGGAGCTGGACCGAATCCAGCGGCCTTTGCTGCACCGGGGAGTCGATCCAGCGATCGCATAGCGCTAAAAGGCCAACACTGCATCGAATTCAGGAAGGGAGCACTAAATCCGGCATACGAGTTAGTTGCATGAACACACGGGCTTGTAGGGCTCTTGGATATGGGAGAAGGGGTGGTAACGGAAGTGCGCTGCGTTATGTTAGACTCTGAAGTGATGTCCATGGGGGTATGTAGACTGGTACGAACACCTGACTCTACTGGAAGTGCTTCAGTCGGTAATGAGGTTTGGGACTTTTCTGTACTTTGTTGTACGTGTGGTGGTTTCAAAAACAGAAAATTGGAAGGGTTGTTGGAATGAGCACTTTGAGGAGCTTGCCCTGAATTATTGTCGTTGAATTCTATAGGATGCATTGATGTTCCAGTTACCGCTGATCGTGTGCTGACTCTGTTACTGACGAACTGACTGTCGTCGTTTAATGTGGAATCTGTGGAGGCCGCGGCCGCAGCAACTGCTGCCGCCGCAATAGCCATGGCAGATTTCAGGGCTGCTGCACTGGCTGACGAAGTATTTGAGAGCGCTGTCGAGCAAGTCATCCAATCTGGGTTATTTACAAAATGGGATCCCATCATGCCTCGAGAAGAAAGTGGGTCGGTAGCTGCCCCTGCAGACAAGGAATTCGGTGGGAGGAGGGCTGGTGGGGAAAATATCACATGATGTCCATATGGAGCTCGGTCACGACTACTACTGCTCCGCTGACTGCCGCTACTCGTTGGTGTACTAGCGGAAGTAGTAGGGAGATAACTTCCAAAGGATGGGTTGGCTCCAGCCGAGCCACCAGTACCAGTTGTAGCTTGACACCCCGAGTGTGGAGACCGTGGAGACCAAAATGGTGACCCATCACTAAATGGAGCTGGAGGTGCCGTGTGGGAGGAATTTCCGTTACTGCTAAACGTCCGTCGAATTCCGGTGTTTGGTCCTGGACTTGCACCTAAAGATGCTAAGGTTGGAAAGGAATAAAATGGAAATAGCGTAAAGTACTGTACTTTGAAACTAACAACACCCCCAGAGGAATGTGCGCCTTCTGAGAGCTACTGACGCCTTTAACTGCTAAAAGTCCTATAAAAACTGCTAAAGGATTGGTGATTAAATTTTGGAACTGGGTACGCCAAATCTATGTTCAAACCTGACTAGACAATCCAGCTGCGAACAACAACTGTGCAGTGCAAACTGGACAACGTACCGGCAGACAAATGCCCGTATGAACCTCCAGAACTAGACACCATACTTCGCGAAACCCTCATCGCATGCAAGATGCTCAGCGATCCCTGAGAACTCCGCGTCAGACTGGATATGTCGAACAAATCGTTGACAGACGATTGAGAGTGTGATCTTTTCTTCCCTCCTCGTACTGCCGGTCCACCTGCACTCCCGTTGTTTGGCACGTATCCACTGCTGTGGTGCCCCCGATGGGCGGCCGGTATATAGGCGACTGGAGGCAGACCCTGTTGATGGTGCAATGGGAATCGACCAAGCAGGTGAGGATTCATGGGATTACTGCTTTCTGGTGTATTGGTCGTGGATACACCTCCAGATATGAGTGCTGGCTGGGGTGGGGCAAGGGAGCTTGACCAATAACCAGAGGCTGCAGTGTCTGCAGTCGTTGGATTGGGGTTAGTGAACCACCGGCGGACGGCATTGAAAGCTGCAGCCGCAGCGGCGATTGCCTCTGGTGAAGCCGTACAGGGCAGATTGGTATTCGGTAAGTAGTGCTCCAGAGTCGACGTCTGTGTACTTCCCGACCTACGTGAACGCAGAGAAAATTGACTAATTTATATGGGGAGTGAGGTAGTTTGACTAGTTAAGCAACCTCATAGAAAACACAAGGAACATTATCTTGTGTCAAGCACCAAACAGACCCAACACAGTAAATACGTACTTTTCAAATAAAGGATAACAACTTTACTGATAAATACGTTCGTTTGCATATCAATTTGGTTTTCACTGGAGATTCAGATTGAATCTCTCGTTTATATTATTTGAGTCTCATACTAAACCAGTTTATATGCGAATGACTGTATCTATCAAAATATGTCCAATTTGGGTTCAAGTAGAACACAGAAACACGGGCAGTGCGCCTTCCTGATGAGCCCCGCGATCGTGGGCTATCGATGAATTTTCAGCAACCTCGAAAGTAGTTTACTCTATGAAAAGAGACAACGTTAAGTTCCATCTACAGACTCACCCACGAACTTTCAAGCTCTAAGGATGAAAGACACTGTGCCGGAATTCTCCAAAGAATGAACGCCCCTATAATGTACTCCGAACGGGGTCCACTCCAAGGGTTGTTCGGTCCCATCTAAGAAGCCGTTTACACTTTGTTTTTAAATCAAACACTGGTTATCAAACAAGCCCGTATCTATCTCCAAGATATCCCTATTCCACCTTTCCGAGTAACCTATGCAGAAACGTTCAGAACCTTTCAGACGCTGTAGATATGAAGATTCACCATCGCCTTGATCATAAAAATACTCTAATACCGAACCAGGTAAATGGTAGATTTACCAAGGGACCTCATAATATGAAATAGTATACGAAAAATGTGCATGTGCTCACCAACCCCACCGGCAAACTGAACGCATTAGTCTCCCGCGCTAAGACAGCTACCTGGATGATCCAGTGGTACATTATATTGACGCGTCTCTCAATTTTAGCAGTCAACCGCCCAACTGCAACAGCACTCGGTAGTTCTGTCCCGGTTACCGGAAAAGGCCAAATGTTTCAGCCGTAGATCAGCATTCATCGCACCATTAAAGAAATCACTTCCATGATTTGGGGTGAAAATCTTGTGTTTATTTTATTTTAACACCCACGGTACGATTTGACAATCTGGACTCACCAAAACTCTAAAAAAGACACAGGATGATATCCTAGTTGGTCGTGGATTATTCTCGGAAAGCAAAACACTTCCAGTCACTCATACCCTGAGCTACCATACGTGCCTGAGCCCGCTAGGTGCTACATTCCATTCTTTATAGTGTCTTTCCAACCATGCCACAGTAACCCATCTTAACCTCCCCAGGTAAGGTGCATGCGTGTTGTTCCGGTAAATTCGGGGTTGACGGTGAATTGGTGATGATGGAAGTACTCGACTCCACGAAGCACGTTGCTGGGACTACGTAACGGCGCAGAAACGAATGCATACAGTAGTAAAATAGCGCTTAAGTGATATGACTACTGCACGTCACTTTGCCATTCGCTTGCTAATGATGGAGTACCTCGTGAGAGCGACTTCTGAGAAGGGTTGACTTTCCAAAACGATTGACAATAGACGCTTATCCTTACAGAGGATTGAGGACAAAAATTCTGTCTAATCTGCTCACCTACGGGTCGTCACCATCACCTTCGGATGGGCGTGTCTCAACCTGTTCCAAGTAACCAAACAAACTAAAGCAGTCATTCCTCATGTGCCGTGTTGACTTAAGCATGAACAACGTACTTTTTGATCGATAAAGCATCATTCTGAAACCACGCTATTCGTTTCCGTAAACTCAAGAACTCGAGTATAAATCATGTTCAAGTCCTTGGGGGTTTCCTGGGTGTGTTTGTATGTATTGTACAGTGCGGCCAATAAATAAATTGTTAGTCGTCCAAAAAAGCCCCACGCTAAGCGTTTGTATGTAGGCACGCGTGTCGATGTGCGAAGGTGACAAAAATCAAAGAAGCTGTGTGAGCGTTTGTCTCCCGAATTCGGAACGATGCGGTGGCAGCAGCAACGGTAAGATGTTGGTCGGCTGCGTTGAGAGGACGCTACAGTTGAACATTTGGACGTCCGGTAATACAACCCAACTTCACACTTTCGCATGTTTTTGTTTGTGCGTGTGAACATGCTTACGCATGCAGGTTTCTCGTTTTCACCATGTTCTAAGACGCCGATAGACCGAAACGCGCGCGTCTAATTATACAGCTTCCCACCATATGGAAGCATTTATGGAACTTTGTACAAACGCTCGTTATATTGGACACGACCAAACTAGTTAATGTAAAAACGGTCTGCGGAAAAATCGCACCATAAAGGGTGCCGTTATGAACTATTCAAAGGAGGCTTTGTAGTGATCTTGGACCTCAGTACTCACTTAGTAGAAAGAATCTGGTCGTTTGGCGGTTTTATGTGCGGCGTAAGTTATAAAACCCACAAAAGTGAAATCACTAGGAAAATGAACGCCACAAGGAAGGAGATCATTCAAATATGGAGCACCGGAGACCAGAAAGAGTGGTTTAGAAACTTAAGAGAAATACTTCCTAAAGCTGCCTCCATTAGCGATTTCATTTGAAAAAAAGAGGGAGAATAAATGGAGAAACTGGGGGTGGAACAAAACACGGCTTGATTCGAAGTGAAATACACAGTGAATACAGTTAAATACACCTCATACACAGTAGAATTTCAATAAAAGACAAGTCTACATCTCCCTTGAAATAAGAAGGCCGATCTAAGTGTTCAGTGGTTGTCCGACAAGCGAAGGAAATGATGTCATAAAGATGGAGGCGGTATCCAACAAGTAGATCGAATGCAGCCAGACCATGCTTTTTTTCAATAAGTGGGCATTTTAATCGACCATAACTAACTAACCTCAGACAGCGCATATGAGTTTTCGGACAACGCCCGCTTGCCAGAAGTAGGTGAACCGGAACTTAATCGGTAAAAAACATCATGAACGATAGATTCAACTGGGTTATAGGTGGATCTCCCGTCAAAACCAAATTGGTATGCAAATGAGTGTGTTTGTCAAAAGGTATGGTGAGCTTAGCTGAAAAAAATATGCATGCATAAAAATTGTGTCCAAGTGCCCTCCTTGTTTCCTGGCATCTTATAAGTTTCCCCTAAATCGCTTAGTTGCATGGGCAGTCGCAGAAGTAACTATCAAGATCCCATCAGCCAAACAGTGGACTGATTGGTCGCAGACTCAGTAAGGTTCTCCGCAGTATTGCCAGTCACACGGTAAGTAAACACGCGCAAGCAGTTGACCACGAAGCGTGGACGCAGCTGCATATTTCGGTCACTGGATACGTTCACTGCATACGAGGATGCTCAGGGTGTGATTACCTTAAGTCTGTTCATTTATGCCACCTACTGCTGATCCGCAAAGCGGAGAAAGTGGCCAGTACATGATACACAATAAGCTTGGAATGAATCTGACTAGTAAGTAGTTGAGAGATAGTTTGTTTTTCATCTCTCATCTCTATGAGGAATTGCCATATCTCATGAATGCTGAAAGTGTTTAGTACAATGCTGAACAGTAATGTTGGATTCCACTTTGTGAGCCGCTGCTTCGAATTTCCGGAATTCAAGAATCTCGAGATCTGACACGGTACTTCTGGACCACGCTCGTAATGTACAGTGTAAGAACTGGTCATTTTGTGCCCATTTGTCACCCCAACCGTTGAGTCTCACAGAAGCAGTTGATGAATCAACGGTATCTCACATGACTGCCAACAACTGGCTACGAACAGAAAAATCTGTGGGAAATGTATATGGCCCCGGAATGGATGGCTTCGTGCGTACTTCGTCAGGAAACCCTTCAGCTGGGGACAGGGTTGACAGAAAAGGCACCGGAAACGCTTTTTCAACACTGACGTGCTTGTTTGTCAGTAACCCGTGCCAAAACAATTGTCCAAACAAATACGGTCGTCTTGCTTAATTTGACAGGAAGGAGCAAGTTGGTCAGTTTTTGTTCGACGCCCTGGTCATTGGCATACATTCTCAATTCTACAGGCCATTTTTTTGATGTACACGATAGATTATGTCTGGCAGGCTAGGGTGTTCTACGTGCCCGATGAATCGAAAAAAAATGCAGATATTTTGCAAACGTAATCTTTAATATGTTATGTGCAGCTGGCATAAAATTCAAAAACTCAATTATTGTAGAAGAGCCAAAAATGTGCTTCTGTGCAGTTTTGTAATATTTCTGCACACTACTCTGATACCTAGTGTCCAATTTCTCACTCGTTAAGAGCCGGAACACGAAACATCCAACTGAGTGGTATTATTGAAACCTACTATATACTTGCTGAATGGCATCTTTAAATTTCCGAATTCACTGAATAAGTTCGGACAAAAACTCCGCATTTGTTGGGGGTAAGAATCCAGGATAACAGGTTTATACGGAGGAGCACTGTAGCAGTAAACCAAAACCCAATCAAATCGGGTTTCCACGTAGCGTCTGAGTTAATTCCCATCGATCACCGCCCCAGACTGAACGATAGAACTTTCTCAACCACACTATTGGCTTCAAATGTGTTCACACAGAGGTTTGGAAAAACAAACCAGTCTGTCAACTAATTAATGACCTTGCTTGAAGAAGCAAAATATTCCTGTGTAAGAACTATCACGCAGTGTGATAGCTAACGCTTCCAAACCCAAATCTCATTCGTTGAGTGCTTACTAGCAGTTCCAAGATAATTGCTTTCAATTAGTCAAATCTCTTCGAAGAATCACTGCACGTGCGTGAGGAAGAAAACAACTTCAATCCTATCCTCTGGATTCCGTCCCCGATACACGTGAAAGTTCATTTCATATATTTTTAGGGTCTCAATAAGTGAAGTTAATCCAAACCTCGTGTGGACTAGCATCCAAAAATCTGACCGGAGTCTAGCTAAATCCGTCACGTGTCCAAAGAAAGGTTTTTTACAATATGTTTATGACCATTCAGATAGTTTAGAGATCAGAGTGCTGATGGAAGCAATTTCAGCTGCTGACTTTAGCTAGGGAGAAAGAACCAGATTATTTCAGCCATGTGGCCAGCAAAAATATTAGCAAGAGAATAATGGATTTTTCCGATATTGGTTATCCGAACGCCACTCATGATGTCCGGTAAGATCGAGGCAGTCCTCAGGAGGCATTGTGATGCCACTGTAAATTATACAGTAAAACTGCCACGGTGAGCGAAGCGTGATTCAAATGACTAGCACGTAAAAGACCAAATGATGAGCGTACCAGGATCTCTGAGTCTGAAAGTTTGGCCCGTACGGCCTCACGCAAACCAAGTCAGTCGACCGACGGCGCACTGACCTAAACTGCGCCCAATCCATGTTTGTTAGACCCTGGCACTCCAGGACTATTGCCTACAGAATGCATGGTCTTTTTAGCAGTGTCAAATGCCCAATCACTCTGAATTGCACTTGACAGGAGCATTGAGAGATGGAAAAGTTTGAACCATATAACCTCGTACATTAATTTAACCCAAACCATATCCAAAAATGGCGCTCCTCTCAGTGGGTATGCCGAACAAACGACTAAAGTGCAACCCAGTGAAAAATTCGTCCGCGATTTCATCTTGGCATCCGCAGAAAAGCAAAAGATATGGCGGTGAATTTCGTTTCTAGATGGATCACAGGCGCTTGCCACACCTTTGAAAATTGCTGAGATGCAGATGACTGGTTGTTAAAATTGGATTACCGGAGGGCTGCGTTTTGACAGATAACTGAATATGCCAGAGCACGTTAAAGTAGCAGGTCTAGCACATCGACAGGCAATATGCCTATTCACGAACAAACACATGCAGTTTTTGCAGTTCCTTGTGCCTCCCTTCCCGTGATGTGCACTCAACCGCAGCATTTCGAGCGAAGCTTTCATGTCGAATCCTGTATATATTACCATCGGATTTCGAAAAGCGATGCCTGTTTACTTTTCACAGTTTTGCAGCAAAACAGTTGTGCTTCGTTCCCGATTTGCCTCCATGCGCACAGGATATTTTCGAGGGTACAATGGCCATCGATGAGTCAACCAGGTGTCCTACAAGTCACAATGCGGAAACAATGCTGACAGATGTCTGAAAACAATGCATGTTTGGGGAAGCCAATGCCTAGTCAGCAGTAGCCTGACTAGGACCGCCGGAATACCACCGGGAATGTAGATGGGACAAAGTTTCTTCAACTTGGGTGTGTGATATTCCTTATGAGGCATTCCGCGAGGCCAATCCACTGCAGCTGTCGGGGAGTATGACAGCGGATCGCCGAGTGAAGTTTAACTAGCAAACTTAATTTGTAGAATGGGACCAATGGATGGTTGGAATTTGTACGGGTCTCGTGAAAAGTGTTGTGGAAAATTCCATATTCGTAGGAACTATCCAAAACTGTGCGAAATGCTTCCAGCTTTTCCCCACATCCCACCTCTTCATCTAGATTTGTTGAGCATCTCTTGCCGAATAACCCTTGGCGTGATGTACTGCCCTAGCAACTCTCATGATATCGCAGGCGAAATGCAAAAGTGAGGCATCGTTATTAGTTATAGTGAGACAGTATAATAACAAAATCCTAACGAAGTGTGCAATGACGACGTCATCTTGATTGCGGACGAAACGTTTGCAATCCAATGATTAGAGTGACAACCACATGATGAATAGCCAATTCTGTGAGATACTTCGGCTGATCTGGTGCGGTGACAACTTGTGGGTACGGAAAACACTGCTATCTACTTCGAGGCTCCCTTGAGTATTACCGTTCCCCAATGCTGACGTGAATGCTGCTATCCTCTCGCATTATCCCTCTAAAAGAAGTTGTCCCGCTGATCACCATACACTTCCACAATTCTCGGTATGAAGCTACGGTAAATATTGCATTGGAGCTCGGTTAGGTTGTTATCCACAGAACGTGGACAACCTCTTTCAAGAGGGAATATGAGAGGATATAATGCCCATGGCAGCTCTCATTTTGCTGTCAATTACCTTACGCCTAGTCTCGTTGCCTTGGCGCTGATGTGACACCTTTGAGTCTGTTTTGGAAAAAAATGAGTTCACCCTAAGTGAGAGTGGATTTTAATGCCTGCAAACTGCCCTCTAAATTTTGAAACAGTAGCAGCGCACTATAATTTACCCCAAGTATTCTGTGTTTACTCAAATATTCAATGAATTTATGGTAATAACTGGCTGTCACCCACGTCCAGCGTTTTCGGCACCGATTTTTTCAACGGTTGATCCACGAAGAACACCTCGGCTCACATCAAGACATGGGTTTTTCAGCTCGTGAGCGGCCCAATAACAGTGCTTCTGGTGAAGTTAGGGCGAATGTTTAGCATAAGCAAGTGAAGTCACTCAGTTAGGTGAGCTTTCACATTTCGACTAATAAGCTCCCCCTAACAGAGACAACCATACCTCCAAATGAGACCACTTCCCTCCGTTTTGTCTTGGCTTGAAAGTGTTACCTTTAGAAAGACCACTCCAAGTTCCCCATAAAGAGCAACCTAATTGCGCCTTAGGAACAATCACTTTTTCTCAGAAATACTAGAATGCAATTTTTTGTTTTGGTGCCACGCAGGAGCGTATACAAACTTGCTTCCAACATGACTGGCGACTCAAAAAATGAATTTCAACCTTAAAACTTGCAAACAGACTTCTCCATTGTAAGGCTTCTTTCCTGAAGAGGGCATAGCGACGTTCTCCGTCATTTTGACAGTCTGGTTGGATGGGAACTCTAGTTAATGTAGACACATTTCTTTCACGCACGGTGAAATTTCCGGATTTCTATATAGTCTGAAGGTTCACAAGCTTTTAAGCCCATCATCTCCCTAGCAGTCAGTGTACGACATCACCACTTCCTCACTTTGCATTTTACAGGTGAACAGAAGAACCAGATTAACTAAAACATCTTATAAAATAGTACAGATTGTTTACCCTCAGGAGACAACGTATGGCATTGTGTGAAGTGTTATTTAGCCTGGAATCCCGACAAGGAAAGATCACCCTCTCAAAAAATTCATTGGTCAGCTATAAAATTCGCATTCAGTGGTAATGGTTACACAGAAAACCTTCAAGTGCATATTTCGATTAGTACACTCACTACTCATGAGTACCTTTACTTTGTATCTTTACTTTGTGGTGAACCTGACACCCAGATTAGCCATTCGAAGCAAAGGTCGGAGATGTTAGAAATTTTCAAACGCCATGGTGTACTTAATAATCTCTACCGAGGTTAGGGTGAGACAGGTTTACTGGTCCATGAACTTGCCAGTGTAAAATACAAGAAAGTGAAAGCTTGAATGAATACCTGTGAAATTGCAAATGACGTACATGACGAGCTCTGTAATCGTTCACCAGGGTACCAGTTGCCTATTGTGAATAAACGCCCGTTTTTGGCATTTTGATCAGTGATTGGTCTGTTGCTAATTAAATGGAATCCCAGACAAGTCCAGCTACAATGACTTCCAGTTGAATTTCGATCTGAACACTGTTACCTAACTTCATCGTACCCTAAACTTGAATATGGATTGAATTAAAATGGATCCACGTCAACTGAAGACTGAAAATGATATGCAGCACGCATTCTAAGCGTCGATACATCAAATTAAAGGAAAAACAGTCTGTACAGCTATTTAGATCCACAAGTTTAAGAAACTCTTCCATTCTGTGTTGAAGGTTTTTTACTGTGGTAGATGATGGTAGGCTTTATTTTTCGTCATAGTTCTGAATTAAAGAAAAAGTTAGCAGGATATCGCTTGTTCATATCATTCATTGATGCCAGGAAATTGAATTTTCAATCCGAACACCACGAACGACATTTACATTGCTAGCCTCAAGGAGAATTCTCCAAACCGCACCATATGGCTTGATTCGACCACCGACCGGTTGTCTTACTCGCCGGGTCTAATTCCCAATGACAAAAACGCCTTGGATCAACAACGCATAAGCTTGAAAGCAAGTGCACAAATACATGAGGTGAGGGGGCTTCTGCCCCCAGAGTTTACATTGTAGGGATCAAGTAATGTGCACTTCAAGTGAAGGTGAGCTATCTGTTTGCGAACACCAAAGCGTGAACACGGTGTAGTCTGGTGCCAATTCAGACTTGTTAAAAAGGCATAAAACCAGTACACCATACCATGAGTGAAATTCACTCACTGGAACAGATCAGGAAGAACTATGGCACTATGGAAAACCATGGATAGCCCGGATGCCGAACAACTTACGTTTTCAATTCAGTGCAACTAAATGAGTTCAAAAGGCAGACAAGAGGTAGATAAGTAACAAGTGGTAGGTAAGCTTAATCGCTGTTGATGATATCTATGAAACCAGACACCGTACCACCCCAGGTGACTTTCCACGCCGCTTCAGCATGTAGAAGAGTATAGCGCCAACCATATGGGTCTTTCAAGACGCTGAGAGTCATACAAGATGCACTATTCAAAAGATACCCGAATAGCTCCAAACAGTAGCGAAATTCAAAGAAAACCAGCAAAACTCCGTGCATGAATATCAGTATGGGAAACCTAGTTACAAAATGAAATTGGCAATCGTAGCATTCTGCTGTATAGCGGACAGCGCCATGAAGAACAACAATAAACAGTGGCTAATATTGTTATCATCAAATTCCTGATACATTTTTTATATGAAATTGGGCTGTATGCAACTCTTAAACGGGTGGGAATATACTGCTCTAATGCAGCGACAGGTTGAGTGTCATCTCAGTAAATGATTAACTATGCTCATATAATGAGATAGATTTTGTTTGGTTATAATATGCGGATGGAAAACAAGTGGGCCATATAACCGGAAATAGAAATGAATAATGACGTGTTAAAATGAATCCAACCTGGCCAACATAGCTTTCAATTTAGCCAAGTGGTTGAAAATAAGCCATGTTGTTTGTAACACGCCTTCCATAAAATGAAAGTTCGAAGAATGTGGTCAGAATAACTACTTATGACTTTATCACATCTGCTTTGAATCAAAAGCGCTGGAAAGTTTCGTGTGATGTGATCAAACTAGGCTGTAGTGTACCTGAACCTGATGAATTAATCAGGGTTACCGACCAACAGTGTAAACGTCTTGGTGAACAACTGCTCAATGATATCCTATTCTTGTTTTATTACATCGTGTTTGATGTAACGCATTTGTACTGACCTTGCAACCGAATAGTTCAAAGGCATTCTTCTCTCTGAAACAGTACTCCTCAAGATGATCAGAGAGCAAATTCCAGATGGATGTTCGAATAAAAGATTCACGGCGAGAATACAGGGGGGAGCATATTTTGTCTATCGAGTGATTCTATTCTGTGAGTTAACACCGCGTTCACTACCGGGTAATTAAGGATGAAAGCTGTACGTTTTGCCAATAATGCTGTTTAGTTCGTTTAATACACCACACCCGCGGAGACAACTAATAGCTCAGCAGACCGCCTAAATGATGGTTTAAAGTACTATCCGGAGGGACGGTGGTTCGAACCCAACCTCAGCATCTCGACTGCTTCTCCTAGGTTTGGGCGATCTGGGCGATCACTCGTGCATGGCAGGTAGGCACCGAAAGGATGTTACTGCTAGCACATATCGTAAATTCAGTCCTGAAGGGCGGTTTGGCCAGCAGTTATATCGGATGTAAAGAATAGCTCAACAAAATGTAATAACAAATTGCTAATGGCAACCCTTCACTGTCTTTTGTACCTCGGCCAAAAAGTCGAGCCGGTGAAGCCAAGGACAACTCAGGTCATCTTTTTGAGGTTATTGCTACATGGATATGCCAGATTTGCTTCCCATTTTTGGAATTTCCTTTACGGCTGTTATTTAGCTCCTTCACAATTTCGGTACAGTGGGTCCTGGTTCACGTAGTCACCTACAGGTTAGCCACCGATCAGTTTATACATGCTTACTTAAAAACATTTTACTTTGGAGATGGAGAATTTTGGTTACCGACGTACTCAGATATGTCATGGAATATGGCCCGATGTAAAGACAAGGATGTTCGAAAAACCAGCCTATTGGTTGCGGTACCTCACTTCATTGTAGATGATAGTCTCTGCAAGATGTTGACTGCTATGACCTTGGATAAAACAGATCTGCAACTCAACTCTGTTTTGGTAAACAAATAAGTTATCTGTTCCAGTAGGGCACCACCACAAACTGAATCATTCAACTATGCGGAATTTAGTGTACTACGAATTTTCGAATCGGCGCTCCAACATGCTCTGGTCTCTATCAGAAAGAGGGAGTCAGGGGGGAGCGCCCAATAGAAACCGTTGAATTTGGTTGGGAATGCGGAACGTTGTAGCGGTAGACACCTAAAATCAGAATTACACTAATCAGAACCTCGGAAAACAAAGATCCTAACGCAGTCCCCGTAGGGAAATTAACACAATTCAGAGTACATTACACTAATCAGAACCTCGGAAAACAAAAATCCTAACGCAGGCCCCTTAGGGAAATTAACACAATTCAGAGTACAAATTATCATGTGAAAGTGTTTCAGTATCCGCCATAACTCAACAGTTATTGCATTTCCTCAACAGATGGGAAGTCGGGAGTTCAAACCAACCCTCTGGTATCAACTTATTTCAAATACAACTGAGTTCCTATTCATGAGCTGGGGAAAGCGCAGTGGTTGAGATATGAACTTACGGGGCGGAAGGTCTGTAGTTTGAAACCAACTTTATCATCTCAACTGTTCCCGTCTAGGTTTGGGCAACCTGCCACTATCTCAGTCCTCGTGCTTCTTTCGGGCGGCATGGCAGCTAGGCACCGAAAGGATGTTACAATTGAACGTTTCTTTTATAGTTGATTCCCTTAAGCATGTATCTAATTCCATATGAAACCCTTGGATATCAACGTCTGTAAGCGGATTTTCACAAAACGTTTAGAAAAAAAGGCAAAAGTTTCCCAAAAAACTAATGATTTTGCAGCGTAAAAACTGGAAATTACATCTCGAAGCGACCCAACGGTCTCCAGGTTTATACGCATTTATACGCGCTCCAATGCTGATGCTTCACTGTCTGAAGTGATCAGAAACAATTGAAAATAAAAACATTTATTTTCTTTCTGAAACTGCAGTCCAGGAACAGTTTAGAGCCGAATGCGTCTCTTGAGGTTCTGTGACACTAACTTTAATTACTGCCGGGTACCATGGTCCACAAAAACAGGCACCACCCGCTCGTAAATTGAAATACAGTAGACAAAACCTACGCATTTCCTGCTTATCTTTAAATGTAAACGAGTGTAGTTGGCTCGTTCGCGCATTAACTTTGGCCATCTGTTGCTTGCAGAGATTTGGCAACCCATTCTATAGATACCAGAGGACAAACGGTTACTGCATAGTGGCGTTTTATACGGAGGTAATGAGGGGAGAAAGATAGTGTATTCTGCCGAAGAACAAACTTTTTGAGATCATTTCTACTCAATCAAGGTAACAAGAAAATTGCCTATTCGAAGCCTTGTTCTTCGTGCTGTTTGCTAGCAACCTTCCTCCCCAGTCGGTTGAAATGGGTGATTTCAGACTGAGGTTAATGAGGGCATTAGACACCGGAATGTGTGATCAGTTGTCAAAACGTTTGACAAATTAAGGTATGTACCACGACATTGAGAACGCTGCACTAATGTTGTTTTGGAAGCGGTTGCCGGTGGGCGTTGTGCAGGCTACACTTGAGTCAACATTCCATTGGTGTGATTGGTTGGTTTACGCGCGGTCAAGGTCAGTGAAAAGTATTTGGATCAGAAACAGTAAAAACATTTAGCATGCACGTGGCACCTGATGGCGCTTGATAAAAATCTACACGATCAACTGATCATGTATCCGAAGTAGCTTGTAGTTGCGCTATGGAAGAGAGGAATCAGAACATTCCGTGATCCCATTAGAAGATAGCATCGCAGCTGTTCGCATTGTGACTAAAGGAACACGACCTCCAAGTGTCGAAGCATATAACTTGATTTGGATATATTTGCTATGAGCGCTACCAGTTTCTCTAGCTCCATCAACATTCGGAAATATCGCTCAGAACGATGGGAAAGAACCATAATCGCCACCCGATGAAAACGTTCTACCGGGTGATATCAACGCAAAAGAAAAAAATTGTGTCAGCGTTCCATCTGGACAAAATCTTATCAAACCATCTCAAAACTAGGCCCCGAATGTTATGTATTCGTTAGTCGCACGTAAATAAACACAGATACCACCAGTCTGGTCAAATGGTAGTTACAGGTTATCCTGAGTGATGCTGTCTTTATGGAATAATACCTGATAATTTCACCTGACTGTCATCCTGGAATACCAAGTGTACCTTTCTAGCCAGCAATACGTTTTTTATCATTCGTTTCCCAAAGTTGGCAAGTTGCGCATACTAGAAAAGGCACCAAAGCGTTGGTGAATCTGTACAATCTAGGGGAACAACAAGTATTTTTGGTCACTGTAATCAGTTTGATGAGAGGAAAAACAGAGGCGAGTTGTGACAGTTTTCCCACGTCAACGAATACTATGGTTGTGATGATCCAGTTGTTCCACTTTGTTCAGGTACCAGAGTGACAGTTATAGGAAATGAATCCCAGAGAAAACTCCGATGAAAGGAAGGAATCTGTCTAGGCCATCAGTACTCTGTCATTTAGCTACTACGTAGCATGAGGCAGGAAACACCCTTATCAAGGATGTCATATCGGTGACATGGAAGTTTTCCTGTTGCCGTTTGCTCTTCAGAAGCAAACGGAACACGTTTTCTGGTCCCTGATGAACATACTGTACGTCAATGGTACATATTTACCGGTTCATGACCGCTGCCGAAACACCATTCAGTCATATCATGGAGTCCATATTTATTCAAACTGACTTTAATAAATTAGTTGACTTGGGATAAACTCCAGTCTGGTTGTTATCTCGCCACTCGGACACAGTCAATCGAAATAATATTCTGGCATCATTCCAGTGTATACTCTTAAACGGAAGTGATGACTCTGTATTATCTTTGTCCAGCGTTTTAATTAGCACGGGGTTAATGAAGCGCAAGAAAAACCTGATTTGGTGATCAGGTTCTCCTGGTCAGCTGATTTGGGAGCTTGAAAGTTATTCGTCACTGAAGCCTGAGAAGTTAGTGATATTTGCGTGATATTACTGCGTTAGAAACGCAATAATAAAGTGCAGCTGTCTGAGAAGGTTAAGTCCCATTTTATGAATGGATAAACGCACAAAAATTTAGCCATATACCCACCGTTTTTCCCGACCAGTAGATAAAAGTATCTCCCGTGGAAAAATTCACCACGTATCATAAACTTAAGTTTATATTTAGTATGTGTCGCTACAAACCGGATGGTGAAAACTGACCGCCGCCCGACAAAGTGTAACACATGAACTTTTGGAGTTCCAGATATAATTGGTGTGTACTTCAGTGGAATGATTCAATAAGTATGCGTAGCTGTTGCTGTTTGAGAGTGGACTACGTCTCGGATTAAAGTAAAACGCTAATAAGTGTTTCCCGTTCAGTGTAAGTTTAGCTTCAAATTGACACCATAAGCGCATATTGGATCGTCACCCAATATCTACGGCTCCAAGCAACCGCATGTCGTTCTTTTTATTCAAGCCTTATAGGCACTGTTTCATACAGACCTCCGGCAAAAGTTCGGTTCAGGTGGTATGAAACTTCATGGCTGATGCGTTCCGCCGGAGGTGCTCCCTTTCACCCTATCGCGGACAGACAAACCTTCTGTGGCATTCATACGAAGAAGGCATATGGTTCCCATGTAAGCGGGGAAGTGAAATTTCCCACTGAATTTACGAGTGAAAGGGAGGCTTTTTATAAGCCTGCCGGACCAAGCCAAGCCATGCTCAGAATCACTGGAAGCGCGCGTCTCAAAAACCTCCAAAACGATTCGATCTAGCTTATTTCAGGGACACGGGTCTCCAATCAATAGTGCGGCCAACTTCATAACCGGGTCTTGGTGTTCCGACCCTGTTCACGTCCCAAACAGATGCCTGCTCTCTAAACCAAACAGAAATGAAAACAACCCCCCTTCTCATCTTCAACCAAGGTAGATCCTTTACCTCAGGTGTGCGGCGGGAAACCAAATGACGGCAGGCGTTAGCTAGGGATCACTGGTGTGCGCGAACTAGGGTTCCAAAAGCAACTGTCAGTTTATCAACCCACCTATGTCTATAAGCCGTAGCGAAGTTTCAGCAGATAAGCGGCTTCGTGGACTTGCCTACACAGCAAGCGACCAATTAGAGATGGAATGAAAATCAAGCTCTCCTGCAAATTCCTATGAATCTTCGACCCATTCGTTTGGAATTGTTGTGTAAGGGGCTGCTAAAATCTACCGCGGTCGGTCGATTACTTCACTTATCACCAGTGATGAAAGATGTAACGACGCCAAAACCTGTTATCTTAAAAATAAGTAACTACAGCACCTCCAACCACTTAGCCCGCTGGCTTATTGTTCGAAGAGAAAGGTGGGAATGGGCAGGGGGAGCTGAGGAATGACAAAAGTGTCATCTTGAGCTAATACCGAGATGATTTCTTGGAGACATTAACATTTAACCAAAGGTGTCCTCCCCTGGGAAGTGTGCTCTGGTAGGATGTTAACAAACTAAAACTAATAAATGAAAGTAACAGGATGATTAAATTTTCGGCAGCAAGTGAATAGGCCTTTAATTTGTTTGAGGATATCACACCAGCCATCACTTCACTCTGGGTTATGGCAATGGAGACCGACGCGAGACCTCATCACCGCAGATTCTGGTACGAGGTACCACGACCGCAACGAATACACAGGTTTGTCGTGTGCAACAAGTTGCGCAACAACCAGGCGGATGAACCACAGGGTTGGTATAAGGTGAACGCAACAACACTTGGCATGGTTTGTGTGCTAAAAGCAGGAAAAAATGCGAAACAGTCGGGTATCAGCTTACATCCGGAACACGGTGGTGTTTTGCTTACCAGGTAGGTGGATAGACAGTGTTGCGTGAACATTAGCGCCCTAATTAGGAGACGGGCTGGATAGTCAGTTTCAGTATTCGCAGTAAATTCGCGGCCGTCGAACACATCCGTGAGTGGCATGTGGTCAAGATCGAGTCACCAAAACGTACAGCCGACGAGAATGAATCCATCAAATATTCATACTTTAGCCGAGCAAACTCGTGGTCTTCAATATGGAAACCGACCAAAGAAAGATCATACCACTCAGGTTTGAGGATGCCGTTAGTCAAAGGCAGCCACCGCTTCCGGTTGGTCCATACTGTCCCATAAGAAGAACAGGTGCACCACGGTACGCAACAGCGCACCTGGAAAATGGATTTTCGTTCTTCAGACAAGATAGGTGACATATGTGCCATTGAATCCAAACGCTTTTTGTTCAAGGATAATCACTATTCAATGCCGACACCAATACAACTACTAATCTACACCTGATGTAATTTTGGCTTCCTGCACGAATGAGAAACGGTCGAACTAGCTCATCGTCTCCCTAGATTCTGTATGATTGTGTCTACTCTGACAAAGATATTATAGATCGAGAGCAGCACTTCGTTCTTGATCGACTGTGGGCATTCGGTATACAAAGGGAGAGGTCAACAAAGCATCGCTTAATCTGTCAGACATGTATTATCTAGGATAGAATGCAATTCTGGTGCATTAACATCTGAATGTGTAACCCATCGCTCAATGCTCAGAGAAGGCGTGTACAAAGTATGAACTCGTGTTATCTGACAGCCAGTCCCCGAACTCCGCACGATCGATCGGACCCAATCGATTGTGCGACATTATCCATCGATCCTCTTTATTCGTGAACATCTGGATGTCACCAGTTAACTGTTGTTTAGCCCTTCGTGAACTTGCAAATAACAAATGTTCTCATAGCGAGGGTCCCGTGAATATGGTAAGTCCTCAGGGAGGTATATTTGTTCGTACAATCGATGGATGGCATTGTAAAGGCGATCAGTGAACCAGGATATATGGCCTTCACTACCACACTGGAATCGTTCATGAGAGAATATAATTAGGCTGGGATGCATGACACCTGTCTATGACTCCACCTTCCATGACCATAATCCACGTAGACACTGAGAATGCTTCACTAGTCATTAAAATTTCTGTTTAGAACTGCGATGCTCGGTAGAGGCGATTTTTAAAAGCCGATAAGTTTCACTGCCACTCCGTAAATATACCCGGAGGGAAGAAGACAAAGCTTATAAAATCGACAATTACCCAGAGATTAGGGAGTCGGCGGAACTAAACACAATCTACGTGCGAACGCTACTTTCGCGAGATGTGGGATGCTCTGAAGTAGCCGTGTGGCACCGTTCCCGAGCATCTGTTGCAAACCACACACTGTAACGTGGTAACCAGAAAAAAATATTGGTGCTCCCAGCCCATGCAGTACATCCAGTGCCTACAGGGAGTGCAGACATATAGTTCGTACATCAGGGGACGCAGTTTGCAGGTAACTTCGGCCAGGTATAGCTGTCGGTTCGGACCGTAGGTTCGCCCGTGATGCTCAACGTATATGCGGACATCCTGCCGAACCAGTGTTCACCATGTTCAGCGAAAATGACATAAAGCGAAAAAATCATGAGGACAACATCAGTGCTAAACACAAGAGGCAGAAATTCTCGACTTATTAGCCGTGCACTTCTGTCCTCGCGAAAATATTTGAAAGAGTACGCCTGGGCGAAATGCTAACTACTCTATTCTGAAGGCTCGCGCCGGTTTGCCAACCGGTGGCCGTTCTGTATGATTGTTGATGCACCCGGTAAGTTTCTCACTCAACCGAGATAACAAGATTTCACGGCTGATATTTTTGGACTACACAGAGGTCTGACAACATTCAAGAAGATGTGTAGCTCGTCTTGTAAAAGATGTGCTGTTTCTGCGTTATGTTCCCGAAACTCCCACAGGAAAAATTTCTAACATCATACAATCGTTTGGAAATTACTTGATGAGCCTCAAGAGGGGCGAAGCCAGGCACATGTCGTCGAAGAGTTTTCAGTAACGTTTCGACGTTCCGTAAGCAAAATGATTTTTTGGCATATTTGGAGGCCACTGTAGCACACTTCGAAATACAGTTGATGTTCGAGGACTGACTTTGTTGGGCTTCTGGTGAGTAAACGCAACGGCGCTTGACCAAACGTTTCACTCATAGTTCTTTCGGATACTAAGCACACACTTCATATCGTTTTATCTGAGGTCACATCCACTTCTATACCTCTCGACTTCCCCTGTCTAGGCTTGTGCAACCTGGCAGTATCACAGCCCTCGTGATTCCTTGGGTGGCACGGAAACTGGGCACCGAAAGGTTGCTACAGCTGAACGATTATTATTGATTATCTATGACGGCACCCAACTTCAAATTGTTTGTTCGTATTAAGACGTACTGTAATTCTGTATGGCCCCATATCTTGTTGATAGGAGCTTCGTAAATAGTCGTTTGCGGCTAAGGCTTCCTGTTTAATTGAGACCCTCGGTTCCAACACATCTATGTTGTTTTACTTGTTCGAAAGTATTATATGTAATTAACTGTCACCGCAGTAATTTCGTATTCTAAAGAATCACCCTCGTGTGCGCATAGCATTCCTTGACCTAACCTGACTAAATGCGAGAGCAGCTTTTAGCTGGTAATAAGTTTCACGTAATAAAATCCTTGTTTGACAATTTCCACACGCGGTTCCGTTTCTACGCGTCATGTGTGGAGAAAACAAGCAACCTGAACTTTTCAACCTAGTCAATTTAGAATCCCTAACCCAATAGGTTTACACTGGTTAAACTGGAAGGTACTGATGTCTAATGTTCGCTTTTAATGACTCATGTTTACTCCGTTACTTTCTCCACCATTGTTGGACGAGCAACCCAAAAAAAATCCGACAGCGTCGAATGCAACAAACCTCCCCCCCCCAAAAAACCCCAAAAAAATAAAGTAACTTTGCCGAAGGTAGACCAAGACGGGGTAGCTCAAAGTGGCGCTCTCTGAGAGCCAAAGCTTGACGCGAAACTCGTAAGAAGGCCACCTCCAAAAAGGAATCAAAATATCTCTTTTCCACACAAAACCCTCTCACCGGAAGGATGGTTGTATTGGAAATGCTCTGATTTTAATGAAAATATCCCAGGGAAACACTCGGCCTGGAACACTGTAGTCTGTGTCTGAGGCTGGAACCTTAGTGTACGGTTTCATCAGTCATTCCAAAAGGAGTAATGTTCTTGTTTCATACTTTCTATTCCGAATCAAAGTTGATACCAGCTGCAATATCCAACGGTTGAAGCGTTGCGTGATATACCATATTCTGGTAGATAGTCTGGAAGTTTCCCAGAGTCTCGGCCTTTGGATCGAACGACCGGATGAGCACGTCAGCCTGGAGTCCTTCCACAAATGTTGGTGTCCCTTTTCATGTAAACTACACCTTTGTTTTGGAATAAGAGATCCAACCACTGCCAATATTCGGTGCCGAACGAAACGATGTGAGAGGCACACCGCCTGGTCCCCCATAGTTCTCATTTAGTGGATCAGCTGAATGATGACTCAGTTTCTGTGTGATTCGCAAGCTCTAACCGCCTGTCTTAACGGGTATACCTTGCAGGCCGCATCAAACTTTAAGTGAGATGTAGCGGTTAAATCTTCGGGTCGTGTGGGTGGTCTCATTTCATATCAGCCTGGTCATTCTGCTGACGCTCGACGGCTTGGTTTTTTTGGCTTGACAATCAGTCTCCAATGTGCAGTCTAAGCTGTCAGTCCAACCATCAATATGAAATGAGTGTGAACCAACGGTTCTGTGAGTGGGATACACACTGAAATTCAGAGTAAATGTTTAGTTGTTAGTCTGTTCGCCGAGCTTGGCAAACAGAGCAACAGCTAAACAGGCACCCGAGCTACCCATATTCTGCAACATTTTCAGAGTAAATGTCTCAATATAGGTAAAAATGATACTTAAAAGTTTGCACACTCAACAAAGTTTAAAGCGTCGTTATGATATGCGCTCTCACTAATTTCGAACTAACTTCCTTGACACTTAATGACTTTCATGAACTACCGAAGGGGGCTGTTAGGATAAACCAACGCAGTGATTCCATAGTGAAGGCGGAAGTGCAGATGACCGTCACTTGTTAGTTAGAGCAGACATGCAGTCAGCTTCGCACTGAGTCTACATTCCTTCCCAACAGAATGAACCTAGTGTTTATAAAGCGCAATGCACTTTTTCCTAGTTTGTGATGCTCCTGTGGAATGTATTCGATCGAAGCTTCATGTATGTAAATACGTCCTCAGAATTTACTTTTTCCTAGTGAAGTTTCTGACGATTACGGAATGATATGCTCAAGTAGAATTACTATGGTAAGTTTTCGCAGCGTCTTACTGTTAGTAGATGATCTGTTTGATTGGAAGTTTGCAGTATTGTGTCTTGTTTAAGCAGAGTGATTGACGGGCCTGAACACTTCCTAGAACATCAAACAAACAAATCAACTTCAAATGACTTTGACAACCTAAAAGTATGGAAGTGTGTATGAAGAAATATCACCCTAAAGGAGCGGGTGCTCCAGTACCGGTAGTGTCTCTTCTTCGAGGAGAATGAGCCACACTGACTTTGACCAACTGAAATCACTTGACAATTCACGTCTTATTTAATGTTAAGATATGCTGGTGTTGTTTATAAGACATTTCGATCAGTATTCTCATGTCCTAACGCTAAACTACTAGTGAGTTTAGTGAAAGCTCTTCGACAGTCCACTACAGGTTTCCTGTTGCTCATCCGTTAGTCGTATTCCTGAGTTTTCGCCAAACGTGTGTTCTAGTAGAGCACCAACTTGTACGCAAATCCGAAAATGAGAGTGTATTTTCTCATGTCTCGTCAAAATTATTGAGGCATATTTCTTGCGTGGGTGTCGCTTGAATAATTCAACCACTGTGGGAGATACAGAATGTGCCTCGCATAGTATGTTTCCCCGAGAAGAGTTGTGATGGGAACATTTATTATCGCAAAAGTTTCCCCCCTTAACCTAGTGATTCTCGGCCATAGGTGGGGTGGTACTAGAAAACTCATGATAGTTACATGCTGCGTACTTTTTATATCTTGTCTATTGACATTTCTTCCATGCTTACTTATTGTGTTTTAATCTGAGGAGATCAACGACTCTTGATGAACAACTCATACCGGAATACGCAAAAAACTTCTAAAGCAACTGTCGTACACAGATGCCGCCGAAAGTTCAAAAGCGTACGCCGCTCAAGTTCCTGCACTCAGCTCACTGAATTAAGACCACCTATGTGGTTACTCTGTGGAAAAATTCTTTAGAACTTAAATCATCTGACAGTAGGGCAGTCCTTTGCCAATTCATTGAAGGATTTTGAGATGGAATTGCAAATTTACCGCCAGACTCTTCTGGGATGATGAACTTCAAGTGAACAGCAAGATAGCATGCAAATTTTCATTAACTTTTCGAATCGCTTATTTGTGGAAGGAGAAATTGGCGGAAGAAATAGCACTGGTTTTGTTACCAGAGCAGCTTAAGTTCACATTAATTCAAAGCAGGGATCTTTTCATTCAAAAGACACGTTGACAGGGCTAGTTGGTTACTTAATCATTGGACCGGTATAGGAAATGCCAGTAAGTGAACAACTTTGCGTAATCTACGGTCAAGTGGTAACAATTTTTCGGAAGGTTTTGAATCGTGCAGGTTCTCTCTGGAAGTTGCCCGGCTGTATCATGTTCGGTGAGTCACATTCCAACCGGTCACTTTCCACCTTATCAATGGGGCATTGATGTGGCTCATCACGTTCACTACTTGCTTAGGAGGAGGCATTGACAAAGTCATGCCGTTGTTTTTACTTCGTTTTCCATTTGAGCCCTGCTTCACTAGAAATCACCTTGAACAAAGAACGCCTGTTGGGCTGGGTTCCCGTCTGATTATGTAATGTGAAAGTGCCGTTGGAGCGAGCAAGTCACATCAAAGGCAATGTGCCCGGGTTTGTGATCAATGTCTTTGACGTCATCGAGGCCAGTTTGCCAACAGCCTCACCAAAGGTGTCAGAGTCGAACAGTGCTTCAAATTAATTAAGAAAAAGTGGTGCATATCACTCCTTTTGTTCCCGAAGCCAATCACAAGCCCACCTGGCTGAACAGCATTCATATTGGAGTGAGCATGTAATTTTGCGTACACTATCTTAGCCTCTCGATTAGCGGTTCTATGATATTGGTTTAGCTAAGATTGTAAAAGGGTAGCTAGAGTTCTGTAGCTAAACCCACCAGATGGGCTCCAAGATTACCGAAAACTGACAGAAGAATGTCTATGAGTTTGCATCAATTTTTCTATCATACTCAAAAGGAGACACTCTTTTCAACTAGCAAGAGTGTCCTGTCAGAATTTGTGTCCGAGAATGAAGTACAGTACGGCACAGTTGTGGCAGCAAAACGGCATTCAATCAGTGGTTCTATTACCTGGAAAGTTTTTATGCTTGGGACTTAGGTTTGGTTGATGCTTGGCAAGCGAAGAAATCATACTGGGTGGAAGTTGTTCAGTGTTATTTGAGAAATAATTAATAGTACACTTGGATCTGACATTGATACCTCGACTTTACTCCTGGGTAGCCGAAGACCTTTCCGAATTTCCTATATCAGTTGATCGCTTTTCACTGGTTAGCAATCCTGACGCAGTAACACTCGGTGAATTCCTTTTACCCTAACAGGTCGCCTATTTTCACGGTTTTCAAAACCATTGGATCTTGGCTAGGCTGTTTACCCGCGCCGGTTAGGCGGAAATGCGATCATCTGTCAGTCAAAATTCTTTTCCTTCAGAATAGCCAAGCCTATGGGAGTAGACCAATGAAACAACAGAGCGTACTGCGACAGAATTAAACTGACAATCTCCTATTTCAGTCAGTCAGTTCTCTATCATTTTATTTCAAGCGTACTCAATGGTACTCATTCAACCAACGGAGAGTACAAGACAGTGACTCATATTTGAGTCAGATTAGCCTGTGTGCCCCACTCGTATTGTTTATTGAAGGGAGGTGTAACGAATACGTATTGAAAATGATGTGATCTTTGCGTGACTTGTGCTTAAGTACTCTCCAAACCAAGTGCAATACCGCAAACATAAAGTGTTTTTAACCGGGAACTACAGGCCGTCAGGTACTCAGAGATACGTAAGTCCGAGCAGCTGGTACTGCGAGTGCTGTCCTCCTCGAAATGTGACAGTGAGATTTATTGTCCCGAAAATCCTGAGTTTTTCCCCTTTTAATCGCATATCGTTTGTCTCGGATGCCGCTCACGTTCTAACTCCACTTCTTTCAAACATCTATCCTATCTCTACCCCCCAAAACCCACATCCACTCGACTGTTTGTTCCGGAAACGTTGGTCCGTACGTTCATCACCAACCCGGCTGACCGTACATAGATCACAAGCACTGTGTTTAGCAGAGGATTTACAAATTTCCATATCCAGAAAACATTCAGCTCACCGGTATGACCAACAAATCCGCCAGTTTTTGTCGCAGAGCATCGACCTCGTTGGGGTGGATGGTTTGTAGCGAAGGTCGACGATCAGGCTGGGGAACGATCGCCGCAAGGTAAAAACAGCGGTACAGTCACAGGCAAATGGTAGAATACAGCGGATAGACAGACGCACGTGCACGCTCAGGGGCAGAGCTCCATGATGTGCTGTCTTCTGTTTGTATTTGCTTGCCATTTTTGTTTGTTTACTTCTTTCATCCACAACGGGGATTCGAAGCGCAAAAATGTGACCACTCGTCAGTGAGTGATGTATGTTCACCCTCCTAAAAAAGGCTTCAACCCACAAGTCCACGAAAACATTGGCACGAAAAGGGGCTGCACAATGGCGCACGCGGACGCAGTTTTCGCTCAAACCGATTCTCTAAATCAAACGAGTGATCATGCGCTTTCTCTGTAAACCGAGTCCGGACTGACACTTTATTTACAACGCGTTCGCACGAACATTTGCGAGTAGTTGATGGACCCTTAGAGACGCCAAAGGGTGATGATCACTGAGAACATACAAGCCGAACAACTGTGGGAAGTAGCATCGACAAAGGAAAGCATGGTTGAAAACGCAACTGTGTCAGCCTGCTTACAACTGTAGCTGAATGATGGCAACACAAAGAAGTGACATGAGTGGTGTATTCATAGAGGCGGTTGAACAGCTCATCATCATTACCGACTGTTGAAAGGAAATTTGTTGTCGGTTTCCTGATGGATGTCCGGATGGTTCTTACAAGCGGAACAAGGCAAGAACCTTAGAACCTTGTGAACATACCCTGACCCAATTGCACTGATATCTCTTGATAAATCCATTAAAAACAATGCTTTTCTATACACAGTTGGCGTCCAAATGAAGAATATCAACTGCGGTTTTTCAGAGGGGCAAACTATCTAATATGCTTTGGAGCAGTAGTTCCCAAACTCCTTTCTTACTCACCATCCACCGAGACGAAACTGTTAACCTTCGCATCCCTAAATGCAACAACGACAAATAACAAGTATGCCAGTTATGAACATTATATTCGTCACACTTGTTTTCTTTAATCAGGCTGCAACACCTTAATATGTGTATACAGATGTCCGTCGTATAGTTTACAAGAAACACGAATCCACAATTAGTTATAGATGGTCACGGGATTTGAACAATTCCTTTGAAAGTTCCCCTCATATCTTGAAACAGTTATTCTCATGAGTCCACATCAAAGAGGGAATCAGTGGACTCCAGTTTCACTCTAAGTGGATCAGTGCATACCTTTGGCCGTGTCCGGAGCTTGAACTTCGGGCAACTGACATGCCTGTTTATCGCTACCCCACCAATGAACGCTTGACGCACCCGAGTAGTCGCGTCTGAACAGGCGAACACGTTCACACTTGAACAGTGCTATTGGTTGGCCTGACGACCAGAACAGCGGCTGAGTAACCGCCCACGCTTTTGTCGATCGACTGGACCGCCTATCAGGAATTCCCATTCAGGTAGCACCATTGCTTCCTCCGTTTGGTGTGGACTCACTACGGTAACTGTGCCAGGACAGAAGTACCGTTTAGACGAGCGATGTGAACCTGAATTCACAACTAGTGATTAGTTTAACTCAAGCCTCGTCACAGTTCACGTTGAACAGAGGTAGAGGCGACTTCTCTGAATTTGGTGTTTTCGTGAGAAACGCCCCTAATAGTTCGTGTTGAGTATCAGGATTACAAGCACGAAATTTCTGTATCACAAATTTTATTTGGCGGCAGCTGCTACTAAGAGCGCTAAAACTTTTAGTCCATTTTATTTCGTCTGAGACCTCGAAAACCGTACAATTTAGCCACATCAATTTGCCGAAGTCCTTGTTTGGTTAGAAAGTCAATGGCAGAGTTCGCAAAATAAATTTCGGAAAAATCGACAACCCGGAATCCCAGGATCGTAGCTTTTAAAAAAATGGTTCAACCGAATGATGGTGTGTGACTGTCCAACAACATTAGAAGAAATGTCAGGTTGAAAGGACAAACTTCGTGTTATCGCCTCCTTAAGTTCCGCAGAGGTTCACTATCACCTCAATGACTCTATTATCCTATTGCTGTTTAGCGTGAGTGACTGCAATATGTGCTGTAAAACAAATGCTTAAGAATTGTCCATTTGAATAAACTGAGAACAGAAGGCAAAATCTTGTTCGTGAGGGCAGCAAAATTAATAAATTCAGTCTTATAATTCAAACACAATAAAGCCTAACCAAAACAAGGCAATCCCGTTTCTGTACGACACATAAAATATAAGTTGTTCTGTACTCTTTTCAAGGACAATGGAATAATCTGTCTTCTGGAGATCTACCAGAAACCTCGAATTCACATTCCATTTCTACCAAGAAATCTGCTGTCTTTAGCTTCGAAACACTAAAGTCTAAGCTCTTTCAACGTCTGCATGACCTAAAAGATAAGATAATCATTCAGCTGTAACACCCTTCCGGTGCCCTGCCACCCGGAGGAAGCACGAGGGCTGATATACTGCCAATTTGCCCATGCCTAGACAGGAGAATTCCAACGACGGACCATCCTGCCCGTTATTCGCGCTCTAATCACTTGAACCACCTCGCCCCCTTGCATGATCTACTCGCGAGTGGACATCGTGGGTTTGGTTGCTGATATGCAGGTACGCGCAGTATGCCTATGCAAAGCAGAAATCTACCATCTATTCGTCTGGTCTAGCATATTGCGGTTAGATCAAATGCAGTAAAGCGTTCCGGATATCTGCCGATTCTCTGCAGCTACTCGACGCGCATCTTGAACTACAAATAGATCGCATTTTCAGTGAAGCACATGTGATCCTGAAAGGAGAGACAGTGAATTGTGGTGATATCATTATGCGTAAATTTCCGGACGCTGTTGCAACTTATACGAGCAACAGCTGCTGATCGATAAGGTATCAGCGAAACTAATCTCGCCTGTTCGCCTGTTCAAATGTGACTATTCAGATGCGTCCAGCGTGAGCTGGTGGGGTGGTAGTAAACACGCTCACCCCGTATATCAGATGTTCGTAGGTCGAAGGATATGCACTGAAGATGAGTTTCAATGAGAGTAAAATTTGAGCACAGTTTTTCTCTTCTTTAATGTAGATATGAGAATAACTGCGCCAGGACAGAAGGAGGACTGTTCGAACGAGAGTGGTGTGAAAGTGAGTTGTTGGAATCCCGCAACCACATGCAACCATCTAAAACCTATTGCTGTGAGTCAAAGGCAGAATTGGTGAAGAAAATAAAACACCCTGAGTAGTTTGAGATCACATTCGCCGGAAGAACGCTAATATGAGTTTTAAGGTAAGTCGATGCGCATGAAATTGACCGTACGCAGCCTTAGACAATAAAGTCGGAAACCGAAAAGGTACAGTACTTATTATTACATGCCAGATTCAAAAGCAACGGGAATCCGATTGTGGTCTAAATTGATCACTAAAAAGTTGGTGTCCCTTTAAATTCCCAGCGTCAGGCTTGTGATATTTGGTTTCTATTTGCCTTTTGAGCGCATTCATCAGTTCCTCTTGCTGAGATACATATTTCTGTTGTAGGTCATTACTGTGATCTACGAAAGACTGCTGTCCTAGCAAAACCGCTAGCGTGAGGAAACAATAGAATGCAGAGGATGCCTCATCTTGTCGGGCGATTTTTCCGCCCAGTAAATGGTCACTGTTTGACACTATGACGCCGGGGTAAAGTACTCTCCGAAGCCTAGTACACTGCACATGATCTGGGGCGTAAAGTTTGACGGCAGCAGCCCAACGAAATAAAGAAACAAAGCTCGCGACAAGAAGATTCTAGCTGGAAACCCATTTTTCTCATCACACACAAACCAAAATGTCTAAAGAATGTTCATAAGCACCACATAAGAATCTTGGTGAACCCATGGTATTTTGTGGCCGCTTTGTGCAAGTGCACAAGACCTTAGTCATTGACATGTAACTCATCGGAACATTGCTGTTATCAGGCATGGGGAATTATGCCATGAAGAAGGAGCTATCGGATAGTCTGACAAAATATATCAGACCATTTTGTTCAAGAACAAACGTAAACGGGGCAAATAAAACACAAAACGGTCATGCCACTAACCTAGGTATCATTTAATAAAACCTTTTTTATTGCATTTTTGGATGCGCTTGGAACAGTGAGTCACGGGTGATGTGAAATGAGTCACAAAGTTGAGTCGCATATTCATTTTTTTAAAGTTTTCCGACAAAGAGCAGTTTTTTATCTCTAGGCAGCAGACCAAGTACTTGGAAGAACATCTAAAATGTTCTCACAGATGGCCAATGACCACCAACAGAGAGCTTCAATTCCGGGTCATATTATCCACAACACCAACTTCCATTTCACTTTGTGTTGGAACTCTATCTTTCTCTTGCTTGTACAAGCACCATTCGAACTCCCACACACAGAAGATCATAGACTTCTTTTTTTCTCGCTTGGTACTTTATAAGAAGATCTTCATGCATAAGATCTTCATGCACTCAGAATAGGGTTTGATAAATGTTAGGACTAACATTTATTGGTCGCGTTATGTTGCGATTCGGTTAGAAAGCAACCGTCTCATGAGCAACTTGGCATGGGTGAATGAGGATTCCTCGGATGGGATACCTGACAGAAATCTGTTTGCGGTTACGTCATAACTTCAAACTTTCCATGGATCGCCGAACTACATCCCCAGTGCTCAACTCTCAAGTAACTTTCTGTGGGACTATCCTTTGGCGTAACGCTGTACACACAGTTTTATTTGCAGTTTAGTGAAATTCAAAAAATCCACTAGACTTTCATCTGGCCCGCACATGTTCCTGAAGAGCACCAGCTTTGATGGAAGAATGAGGGCGATAAATGTTCAAGCGAACGCATCAGACCCGATCGCTCCTTATCAATCCAATTTGAAGCCTAGTACGTTGTCCTAAGGTGTCTTGCGTGCGGACGACTCTCAGTTGGTCTACCAAGGAGGAATTATGCAGTCGCTAGTCTGATCACACGGGCTTGTGTCTGAGGGACCCCGAGACGCCATCACTAAAATGGGCAAGCAAGAATGTCCTTGGACTCATATGCAGACGTGAAACAGTTGCTAAGTTTCCGTCTGTAGCATTCATAATTTGACTGGTGCTTCAGAACAACGTGGTACCAAGCAACTGACAGTACCGTGTGGAAGGACATACACCCATTTGACGGCCGCTAGCTTGCAAGTTGACATCAGTTTACAGCAGATGGTTCACGCTACGACCCGAGGTAAGAACTTCTAAGACCAGTTAGTTTGCAGAATTTGACACTAGCTTGATGTTATTCCGTTATGGTGTCAAGGGTTAAGTGATCTTGATGAAAGTCGGAGAGCCCACAAACAGTATACGATGACCGAAATTTCACCACGAAAAGTTATAAAAAATTGAAATGCAACATTAAGGGAGAGTTGCATCGAACGTATTGTAGGATATGGAATGCAGCCGGTTTTTGATAATAAAGCCACTGCGCCACTGTGCATCACTGGTCATTCTCATCAGTTCAGTGAAAATGCAGTCCGAGACAAATCACCCGAATAGACATCATAACCATGGCAAACACAAAAGTCATTTCTCGTCAGCTACAACATGATTCACCATAATAATAATAATAATAATAATAATAATAATAATAA
>NW_008751837.1:435950-447562 GCF_000715545.1 Opisthorchis viverrini
ATAATAATAATAATAATAATAATAATAATAATAATAATAATAATAATAATAATAATAATAATAATAATAATAATAATAATAATAATAATAATAATAATAATAATAATAATAATAATAATAATAATAATAATAATAATAATAATAATAATAATAATAATAATAATAATAATAATAATAATAATAATAATAATAATAATAATAATAATAATAATAATAATAATAATAATAATAATAATAATAATAATAATAATAATAATAATAATAATAATAATAATAATAATAATAATAATAATAATAATAATAATAATAATAATAATAATAATAATAATAATAATAATAATAATAATAATAATAATAATAATAATAATAATAATAATAATAATAATAATAATAATAATAATAATAATAATAATAATAATAATAATAATAATAATAATAATAATAATAATAATAATAATAATAATAATAATAATAATAATAATAATAATAATAATAATAATAATAATAATAATAATAATAATAATAATAATAATAATAATAATAATAATAATAATAATAATAATAATAATAATAATAATAATAATAATAATAATAATAATAATAATAATAATAATAATAATAATAATAATAATAATAATAATAATAATAATAATAATAATAATAATAATAATAATAATAATAGTGAGAAGCCACCCCATAAAAGAGGCCATATACTTCATTGTGCGTGACGCAAGAAGTATGTATCTCACATAGGGTTGCTGTGTAGCCCATTTGAGCAAGCGGACATATCTATGCCTGAAGTAGACGATACTCATCAAGACGGGGGCGGACCATAAAAGAGGCCATATACTTCATTGTGCGTGACGCAAGAGAAGAGTATCTCACATAGGGTTACTGTGTAGCCCATTTGAGCAAGTGGATATATCTATGCCTAAAGTAGACGATACTCATCAAGATCAACGGGGGCGGATGAACTTTAGGGTTTCACACTCAGTCACGGTAATAGGAAACTGCACAATTCTACTCAAGCTCAGGCGTTTGTGTGTTATTCCTTTCGGTCAAGTATGCTGAGTAATTTTAACCTAACCGTTTTTGACTTGTCTATTCGATTCTGTAGCATGTATCACTGCATCCGGTGCTTCTCGGATCGTAACCACACTAGAAGCGTGGGTCATCGAAATTCCCTCATTCCCGATTTGTTCCGGAAAATTAATTCAGTTTTAGTTGCGTTCTAGTGTCCCAGCATCCTGGTTGGGAGACCACAGTCATCCGAAACAATTAGTGGTAGTACATGCACGCAATATTTCCAACAATATCTGGATACCTGACACGTCTCACAAAATGAATGCTGTCCACAATCAATGCAGCTCTGAATCGCTTGGGAGTTTTGGAATAGCTCTGCTTTGACATGTGTCAGAAAGCTGAGAATGGTTGGGAACAGTTTTATTTGCTTATCCCACTCCTCTGACATGAATGAATGAAAGATCGGATACTTCGTGTTCACCATGGAATGATACCTCAGACCTTCTCTGTGGTAATTTGAAACGACCCTTCAAAATACTGCACACTGCAATCTCAAAACATCCATTGTTTTTTCTTGTGACAAAAGTTCCAAGGTAGCAATACTTGAAGCAGTAAACAAGGTTGGAGGATAAACTCAGAGAGTAAATAATTCGCTGGGTCCACCAAAAGGGCATTTGCCTTGTTCTCTGTAGGCTCCTTTTGCCCTCCATTCATAACATAATTACTGAGGGATTTGATGGAATACGAACTGACCGCAAACACTCAATTTTCCGAACTATCCAGCGTTTTTCGCGCATACTGGAAGAATCTATGTATTTGTAATATGGCAGATGGAATAAGATCCGAAAATCTTGTTCGTTGTGCTGAATATATATTACATTATTTGGACTCGAGTCATCGTCGTTCAGCTGTAACACCCTTCCTGTGCCTAGCTGCCATGCCACCCGAAGGAAGCACGAGGCTATGATACTGCCAGGTTGTCCAAGCCTAGACAGGGGAAGCAGAGAGGCAGAGGTCGGGTTCGAACCACGTACCTTTCGGTCAGTAAATTTGCGCTCTAACCACTTGATCCATCTTGGAGTTAAGTGACCCGTCTGGGGGCAACTCTTGACATTCCGCTCCATATTTGGAATGCAAACAGTGACGCGGTTTGGGGTACTGGTGGATATTCATTGGCTGAAATATGTGTGTTTTGTATTCTCACTATTGTGCCTTGACTACCATCGCGTTGAAAAAATCTATCTCTTTGAGTTTGTACATCAAGCAAAGTGGGTCTTTGAACTACTCAATGTGAGCAGTGCGATTAAATCCAAAGTGTCTACCAGTCGATATGGAAGTTCGAAAGCTGAAGATACCAACACTCAAAAACAAGTAGTCTCTAGAGAACTACTGGAAGAAATTGTACAAAATTTACAATCTCCGACAAAGACTTAACTGATAGACATTGAAAAATGAACAAAACTGAATGCTATGCGACAACATACAGTTTCACAAAAGGACAGCTGCTTAAAATATCAAAGCTATACAGGCCCCAATTCATCAGCCAAGAAATAGTTTTGTGCAGATTCAGAATAGAGATCCTTTAGTTGTCTAAACGTAACACATTAATCATAAGGTGGCTGAAAACTCTTCGACAGCAGTCTTACGTATTATGTCTAGACAATATACTGCCCTTCCACGAATATCGTACCAGCTGAAGAAGACAGTCGTAAAGGAGAGATTCAGCTAGATTTTGTGGGGTCTCTTGTTAAAATCACACTGGTGTGAAGAGAGCATATGGAGAATCATCTAGTTATGTTACTTGGACTGTATGCAACGGAAATTCAAGAAGAGGATAGCGACACTACGGTACCAGAACAGACACCGTCTTTTGCTGCCCTCCCACTGTTTATGTATTGAGGATATGGAATCCTCAAATCTAGAAGAATGGTCTGGATTCATGAGGACGAAATTTCAAGGCTTCTCAGGAAAGTAAAGAGAATAACCAGCATGTGACTGCATTCCAGAAAATTTGTTATACGATAGCTTTCTTACTTATTTGGGGATCAGTCATTTGGCCAGTTGACCATCATCTGGCGAAGTATTTGTGGTCACCTACGTAAAACAGTATGATCATTCAACAACAATCTAACTATCGTAATAATTCCACACCTTACGACAACAAAAGAGGTTTCGGATGTGAAGAATCTGTTAAGGATCAAGGTGCAGCGAAAGTGAGACTTACGGATTGCTCTCAGATTCCACAGAGTTGCGTGCACCGTTGATTGGTCCCGGATTGACCGGAATATTTTGGTAGTTGCTAGTCGTTTGCCCCTGCATTGCCGTTGTATGCACCAGGTCAAACTTTTGACAGTTTGGAAACTTGTCAGTCAGAGCAAAACGCGCCGCATCTGAATCAGTCAAACGAACGCCGGACGGCGGGGAAGGTGATGTTGCTGTTGTTGCGGTCGGTGCTGACGCTGGAAACTCACTGAATTGCCCCATTGACGGCTTGGCGCATCAGCCATCGTCAAAACGAACGAAGAATAATAACACTCTGGGGGGAAATAGTCGATGCTGTAGGATAAGATGTGTCAACAAATCCCGCTCCGATTGAAAATGATCACGCTGCGTTTTCCAACATTCCAATGGCGCCAGTTCTATGCATGTGGTTCAACCTTATGTGAGCTGTGGACAATATGGAAATAACAACAAGGGATTTATTAACGAGTGTCATGGACGAAGGAGCATTGTTTTCCGGTGAGAAATGTGGGAATTTGGTGACAGACAAACCAATCATTAGACAGGTGCTTTATATTAAGTTGCATTATTTCAAAAGCTGGACGACCTATGCCATTCAATTGACGATACTCGCTTGGCTCTTCCCAGTTTACAGTAATGTTTTGCCAACATCTGCAATTTTCAGACTTATTTATCATGCGCACGCACACACACAGAGAGAAACTAACAGAGAAGACTTGGTATTTGTTTTCCCGCGACGTTAACAGCTGTGTCGGGAAAATTACACATTTCGCGGGACTGTTTTGTTCCATCGGGTGTGGTTAAACATCCACTTCGGTTTTGCAGGCAAAGTAGAAAGAGAAAATAAGAGAACCACATAATTTGTTCAAAGGTTGGAAGTCGACTATCCCGAGATGCAGCCACAAGCTGAGCAGTTCAAACTCATCGTAAGTAGCTTACAAGTTGGAAACGTCTTTGGAAGATGAGTTATGCCAAATTCCTTGTGCGCTTGTTATCGCACATCATTTCCCTCATTCCCCAGGTTATACCAAAATGCAAGCATTCAAATCTGTTGATGTACCTCCTTTAGCGGTTACAAACCCTCAGAGATATAGCTGAAGAAAATGTTTATTCTTTAATTACTTTCAGAGACATATGTATAGCGATAAAGTCTGCGAGATCAGTGTGCTGATATCATGTCGTGTATATTCCAGAGTTAATCCGTTTATTTTGTCAATCCCCAACAAGATGGTAAAGCTGTAGTCAATTAGTTTTTTCTTTCGTAAAACAAGGAGACTACCAAAAACACTGATAATGTTTGAATGTGACACTAGCTTGGGCAGTAAGAATGACAGGGGCACCCGGGCTGCAAGCGACTCAGGTCACGCACCGGCTGACTCTCTCAGCAGAACTTCACTTTTATCAGCTCTATTGAGAGAGATGAAAAACCAACTCAAAGTTGACATTTTAAGGAAGATAACATGCTGAAGTTTGGTTCTGAAGCCAAGCATGATCTTTCTCACAAGCATGTCTCTTCATCGTCTTATCCTTATAAAAGTCCACTTGCTGACTAAAGAAAATAAACCCATTATAGATGAGTACTTCATCAAACAGCGTGCAGTGGAAAAGCATTCTAACTATATCCTGAGAAAGCTACGTGATTTCAAAATATAAGGATTTATGCAAACATGGTCGCGTTAATTAAAAAAGAATGGCGAAAACAGTGCCAAAATGGCAAAGATAACTAAAGGACGCTCATGGAGCTGCCGATGTCTGGTAAATCACTGCGGTATCAATTGCCTCTGGTGCTGATGCGTGAAGAGGATTGTATAGAAACTATGAATTGATTCAAAGCATGCACAAAACGGAAACCGGTGGAGGTATTTTGACAGAAATGTGGTAAAATTAGTCAGACTATGAGCTTCAGTGAAACTTTATTGGGCTTGCTGTGGTTGGTGAAGGGAAAGATGGGTTGAGTGTAGGACACCGCATTACAGAATGAATTAAAAAGCATTTGGATTACATGAGTTTAGCGAGTTTTGTTTGTATATTGCATCTTATGTAAGTGGAAACTTCCGTACACGATATGTCTGGACACATTATTTTTTCCGTGTTGAACTAAAGAGCCTGTACGCATAATGGCTCAGTGGTTATGGTGCGAATTTACTGACCGGAAGGTCAGTGTATCGAACCCTATCTCTGCCTATCGACTTCCCTTGTCTAGGCTTGTTCAATCTGGCAGTATCCCAACCCTCGTGCTTCCTTCGGGTGGCATAGCAGCTAGGCACCTAAAGGGCGCTACAGCTGAATGATTTATGATGTTGGCTTGAAGCGCTACCAATTAATTGTCGTTGATTCTGTCTTTTGCCCCAACAGACTTTATTTGGATAACACAGCTCTAGTAAAATTCTGTCACTAACTTGGGCACTTACGAACTCAAAAAACCTACTTAGAACACCTAAAGTTAGCTAATACTCCATCATACCAATACAGAAAGCTGTGAGAAAACACTCCGTCAGAGACAAACTTTGGTATCACACGAAGAAGTTTGCCCCACAGCAAAAAAGGTCAGCGGTCAATAGGCGGAAACGGTATACTCAGAAGCCTCTGATTTGAGAGGAATGTTCTGGATTTTACAATCCATTCTAAAACATGGATTGTGTAGTTTAGAACTCTATCAAATGGGCTTCGATAGAAAACTTATTTAAACATATGGAATCTTGTTAAAAATGCTCCCCAAATGGGCTTGAAAAATAGCAAATGGGAGAATAGAGTGGGAAGTAAATGCTCACACCATCAGTGCTTACCCTCACTTTGCCAGAGTAATCGACCTCCGAACGGACTTCACCAAATTTACAATTTCGACCAGCGTGCTTTAATCCACTAGTGCAGACTAATCTGCGACGACATGTCCGTCATGATCGAATGCAGCCTATTGTCGCACTTAATGAAAACCGACTTGAAATCGAATGGCACAGTTGAACAGGATAAAAACGGGATGTCCGGATGCCAAAACATCCTGCCTTCGTTCACAAGATAAACAGAGATCACCATGACTATCAACCACCCGAACTGGTCTGTAAACAATCAGTTGGTTTGTTGTGCTTAAAGCAAATTAGCAGTAATGTTTGTTTAGAGTGCTATTTGTAGATGGCACCGGGGGTTGTACAATAATCAGGGTCATTCAACTGGCCAGTTGGTGTTATTCCGTGGGGTTTACCTACACACAGAGGCGTGCACGGACCAAGTGCATAGACGTTTGACGGAGTTTATTTACTCGCAAGGCATATAACGCAGATTGAATCCGCTTTGCCAGATTTTTCGCTGCTCGAAATGATCATCGCCATCAAATCATTCCCGTTACTGCTAGGTCCAATTGTCCATACCTAGGTATCGCTTACCCACCGATGATGTGTGAACACATCAAAGACGGGTACAGATCTGAATGTGCTGTTCAATTCACTGCTAACTTATATCTAGTCCACTATGCAAAGCCGGGCCACAGTGTTCCAGACAATGTATCAATGAACGGTGTGCGCTAGCTCAGTGTTCAAACGCCTATTTAAAGTATGGCATTTAAGGGCTAAAGTGCATAAGTTGACCACAGACTGAAATCTGAAGCTTTGTTACTCCTGAACTATGCAACCACTCACCACGTTACTTGTAACAAAAGTGTGGTGCAATTGACCCAGGATCGAAAGCAGGCCACTTGTGTCCTTGAAACAATACTACACGTGAGGATGGGGAAAACCCTCTGAGAGTCTACTACCGTGTTTGTTTTTCTAGAATCCATCAGACGAACATCGTCTCCCAATTTGCCACAAAACTGCTTTGTATTTGCACACCTTCTCTTTGAAACAGAATAAAGAAACTCAATGGCTGACGTTTACGTTGCTATGTGCACAACAATGAGAAGGTACGATTCCACGCCGGCCTCCCACATACGAAAATGATAACACAAACACACTACCTATAAGTTTGCTGAAAACTCCCTGATAGCTCCTGACTGGTTCCGCCCTTCGGTGCCCATCTCACATAGGTTTAGTCCCCTAATTTCCGTCCCAAATGAACACCAAATTGAACGCCATATATCGTTCCAGTTTTCTCCTTCATGATGTCAAGTGGTCGTTCTTTAGCTAAAATGCGCAATGTGTAGTGTTGACATCAGTAGCTAAAACTCCCAGGCTATGGAAAGCTCTCATTAGAAGGAAGTAAAATTTGACGCTAATGGAAAGACAAATACAGATTATAAAACCCCCATCTATGTTTTATTGTCAGCGTAGCAAGAGGAACGTGCTCCTGGAATGCGTAATTGAAGTCTACGGGGTGGATGGACGACTGTGTGAAAATTAGTCCGTTTAAGATTCTGACACGCCGTGATCGAAAAGGCCAGGTGGCGTTCGACCTTAGTTTTCACCACAGAAAGACTCCGTTGTGAAACATGAATTCATATGGCGAAGCTAACGTTCACTGAAACCGGACACAAACAACAGAGAAAAACTAGACGGCTTAGAAAACGTTGGTTCAGAAAAACCGAACCGGGTCTCTAATCTGTCGAATCATAAGATGGGACTCGAGCCTCGGGTGTTATCCAGTACACTCAGCCAAGCTGCACAGGTATACACCTGGCCATTATCAACGGACTCGTCCAGCTCAGTAGCATCGTAAATGCAATCGTGTATTTGTGATCTACATACGTACATGCATGTACACACACACACACGGAGGATGTCGGTGTCTGCAATTGGCCTGTTTGATGGACGTCAACACAGACAATCGTCTACAATCCGTCGGGAAGTGTGTGCTTTAGTTAGTGCCTGCACATATAGTCCTCCATGTATTTGTCCGTGAATGAAATAGTGTTGGGAAAAGGGGAATCAAGCGGAAAAAATCCGCATATGTCGTTTCTTGCGGCACATCACCTGTTTGTCATTTTTCCAGGAGGCGTGACAACCATATGTGAGACTATGTGGGATAAAATACCGAGCTGATATGGTCATTTATACGCATGGAAGGCGTGAGTAGTGGGAAACACTCTCCGGATAGAATAAACGTGTATGTTCGCGAGTGAATAAAGTAGGTGAAACATCTTAACTGATCCACTAATGCGTCAGCTGCATGCTAAAATTGAAGCGTACTCATGAGTTTCTCCATTGACGGGGCTGACTTGTCAGAAGACGGGATTCTGATAAAGAGGACGTAGATATCTGACTACGTGTCGAGCCAGAAGTGTCAGGTTGATACAGCGAATTTTTCCGTAAAAAATCTTTCTCCATTGACGGGGCTGACTTGTCAGAAGACGGGATTCTGATAAAGAGAACGTAGATATCTGACTACGTGTCGAGCCAGAAGTGTCAGGTTGATACAGCGAATTTTTCCGTAAAAAATCTTTTGTTGTATCCCAGTACGATTAACATGTACGCGCTTCGGTTCGAGATGAAACGAAAAGGACGTCTACAGCAAGCTTAGTCGTAAATTGATTCGTTGAAGATCGGAAACTCCTGAAAATGACTTGTCCTAAGAGTGAAGTATTTTTTACACTGGTAAGCAAAGGAAAATTTGATTCTGTCCTCCATAAAGTACCTCATTATGTTCGCCCATTTCCAGGTTTGGGTCGGCCCAATCATACCATTAAAGATGACCGCTATTCTAAGTCAGTGTGTATCACTCACGCCAAGTTCTTCCTCACCACGAACTAGAAATGGTAAGGAGCTGGCGGACGAGCTATGGAATCAGCACATTCTCTCTCCCCACCCGGGTACAGGTGTCTGAGAGGAAAACTCTTGGTCTTCACACCGTGAAATCAACATCTATTGTCGCTTATTAACAATATTACCTAATAACAGAAAATTTCTTTGGCTGGAGAAAGTTTCCAGTCGGTGAGTTGCGCCATTTAGTATTTCAAATTCCCGTTTAAAACGTTGTACAACCGCCTGATGCCTCAGTTACCTTCTTGTTGGTGGGCAAGCAAATATGTATGCATGTGATGAAAATGGCAAGCGAATCATCAACAGCAATCATCTCATAGGAAGTTTCATTCGATGTGACGTCAGCGGAAGGTTAAAAAATCGACAGTATTGTGAAACACGGTTTTCTCACACTCAAACTGGAACAGAATCATTAACACGGTTCAGACAGAGATATACCTACTAAATATCTATCAATCTGTCACTCAACCTATGAACATAAATTCACTTGGTGTTGTGGAGCAGCCATCGACACTTCTGTGACTGAGTCGCAATTCCACTGGCTTCTAGCCAGTCACCGATCCGGGGAGGATCAATAATTTGGTACTGTTTCAAAATCGAACGCATTGTGGTCAAGTCAGGCGAGTTAATACTGCTCATGGATCTGTCGTCCTTTTTATCTCAACATAACCAAAACCTCAAGGAAAGTATTATCATTAAAAACAAAACAGTAGGATGGAAGTTAAGAACAACTTCAAACATTGTGATTTAGTCGGCTTCTGCCTGTGGTCGATCATGGCAGTGGAATACTGGCTTCGAGGTTACATGCCAAGGCGAAAACGTGATAAACTTTCTCGAGACCATTGGTATAGGTTAGGCAGTATTTAAGTTTGAGTGTTCGTGTAGTTATGGTTATTAGTCTCTCGGGATCACACAAGAGGTTCCAAAAAGGTCAGATGTGGCAAACGGTTCTTTTGATTAATTTGCAGCAGCGGGTGCGAAGAATGTTGTGTTCAGGCCCGTGACACAAAGAAACCACGATAACGAAACAAACACATTGATCGACTATAACATTTGACGACAAGACAAATTGCTAGTCTAAGTGGAGCGCATTCTTGACAGTATTGTAATTAATTGCACAGAAGCATAAGGTCAACGGAAAAAAAGTTTAAATAGACAGCAACGTCGAAAGGATTCCGTGATTTATGGTTAGGGAAAAAGAGAGGTGGCGCATTATTTCTCCCGGAATAATTTCTGTGCACAGCTGGCGAGTTATGCAACAAATGAGTGTGGAAGGCATTCCTACTGAACCATGTAGTAAGGAGTAGAATGATACACCCAATTGCTTGATGCCTCCCCATTAACATACAAAATTCTGGCTCAAGTACTTCCCCATTTTTACAGATATACTGCTAAGTATCCACAAGAGGCTTTTTATCCCTTATATCAACGTGGCAGAAAGCTACTGCTGATACGAATATAGGATGAATTTGGCCAATCCATGTTGGCCTCCTAAGCGAGTCTCATGCTCTAAGCCTACCCACTTGTGCACTCTGATCTCCGGCAACCACAAAGATATCTGAGCTCTTAGCTCGCGATAACAGCGTATTCAAGACGCCATACAACTTGCCTTTGATTGTGTCAGAGCTACATTCAGTTGGGGCGTAAGCAGACACGACGGTGACCAGTTTCCCGCCTGTGAGACCACTTCACAGACGTTGCCAGACGAACCACACAGAGGCGACTATCAATGGGTATTCAGTCAAGAATCCTTCCGCCTAGTAACTAAGACTGGTACCAACCCCTGCACATCCTATGGATCACGAAAGGTGCACAGCCGTAAGCGGGTGGAAAGAGATAGGGTGGTTGGCTCAACTGCTGCCTCTTGAGTTCTTGTTTCTGATCTATAGAAAGAAAGTTAATACCCGGACCGTGGAGGAGGGCTGGAAGGGAAAAGTATGTGAAAGAGAATGAACGTGTCGTCAGCACTAATCTGCTACGTTTATCCGCCCTGCTGTGTGCAGCAATCAAGGCGACCCGGTCGATGGCACCACCCGATGGCTGACGAGGCATGAGAGCATTGTTAGTTTCAGGTATCATGGTTACACAGGCTGGGATACAGCTAGGACGCCCATGCCTTTCACTCAAAAGCCTGATTGCAAGGCAAAAATGCAGGCGCATTTCAATACTGGACAAATCACCACGCATATTCAACCTAGGGGGAAGGAGCCTGTGTTGGTCAGACCTGTAATCATTGGCCAACCTAGTATGAGAAACTCTAAGAGTATCATACGGACAACCCACAGTACAGCTCACAGAGTAACACAAACCGCCACACCACGGTAAGGTCCAGTCATTTCGCGGCAGCACGTTTTGTGGTGAAATGTCACTAAACCTTCTTTGTGTTCATGGTCCATAGTAGGGAACGACATACGTCTGGTCATCCATCACTCCAAAGCAACACGTAATAATAAAGGATATAATATGGAAAATTACAGATGGCATTGGGATAAGCGTCATGAATATTCTTTGTGCTCACATTATCGTTCTGTATTAACCATGCCTTCGCCTTCATTTTCAGCTTATGTACGTCTATTCTTAGACAAGTAAAGCGCTATTCATTCTACGCCATTCATTCTTGTTCTCGCGCTCAATCAGAATCGATATTCTATTCGTAACAAT